>NC_134354.1:37246568-37479068 GCF_048569485.1 Anomaloglossus baeobatrachus | reverse complement strand
AACCTGTACCAGAATGATGGGAAGAAAAAAGTTTGGAGAAAAAAGGGAATGGCACATGATCCAAGGCACACCACATCCTCTGTAAAACATGGTGGAGGCAACGTGATGGCATGGGCATGCATGGCTTTCAATGGCACTTGGTCACTTGTGTTTATTGATGACATAACAGCAGACAAGAGTAGCCGGATGAATTCTGAAGTGTACCGGGATATACTTTCAGCCCAGATTCAGCCAACTGTCGCAAAGTTGATCGGACGGCGCTTCATAGTACAGATGGACAATGACCCCAAGCATACAGCCAAAGCTACCCAGGAGTTCATGAGTGCAAAAAAGTGGAACATTCTGCAATGGCCAAGTCAATCACCAGATCTTAACCCAATTGAGCATGCATTTCACTTGCTCAAATCCAGACTTAAGACAGAAAGACCCACAAACAAGCAAGACCTGAAGGCTGCGGCTGTAAAGGCCTGGCAAAGCATTAAGAAGGAGGAAACCCAGCGTTTGGTGATGTCCATGGGTTCCAGACTTAAGGCAGTGATTGCCTCCAAAGGATTCGCAACAAAATATTGAAAATAAAAATATTTTGTTTGGGTTTGGTTTATTTGTCTATTTGTATATTACTTTTGACCTCCTAAAATGTGGAGTGTTTGTAAAGAAATGTGACAATTCCTACAATTTCTATCAGATATTTTTGTTCAAACCTTCAAATTAAACGTTACAATCTGCACTTGAATTCTGTTGTAGAGGTTTCATTTCAAATCCAATGTGGTGGCATGCAGAGCCCAACTCGCCAAAATTGTGTCACTGTCCAAATATTTCTGGACCTAACTGTATATAGATATATATATATATATATATATATATAATTTATACAGAAATATACCGGCAGAGTAGACTTAATTCCATCTGGTTTATACGTGAGATATAGAGATGTAAAAAATGCGATCTGTCGCCCATATAACAAAGCAGTGAAATTCTTTATTGTAAATGGTACAGGTGAAAGAGTGTTGCACGGACAAACAAGTAGGGGGCGCACTTTCCGGCATGGAGAAGTAAAAAAGAAACTAGTTTACAATAATGGGATACACATTGTGTAATAAACCCAAGCAGCAAACCACCAGAGTGTAAAAATATATAGATTGGACATCCAGTGAGGGAAATAAGTATTTGATCCCTTGCTGATTTTGTAAGTTTGCCTACTGACAAAGACATGAACAGTCTATAATTTTAAGGGTAGGTTAATTTTAACAGTGAGAGGTAGAAGATCCAAAATAAAATCTAGAAAATCACATTGTATAAATTATATAAATTTGCATAGAGAAATAAATATTTGATCCCTACCAACCATTAAGAGTTCTGGCTTCTTCAGACCAGTTAGATACTCCTAATCATTAAAGACAGTTGACTTACATTGTTACCTGTATAAAAGCCTCCTGTCCACAGACTCCATTAATCAGTCAGATTCTAACCTCTACAACATGAGCAAGACCAAAGAGCTTTCCAAGGATGTCAGGGACAAGACCATAGACCTGCCCAAGGATGGAATGGGCTACAAAACCATAAGTAAGACGCTGGGTGAGAAGGAGACAACTGTTGGTGCAATAGTAAGAAAATGGAAGAAATACAAAATGAGTGTCATCCAACATTAATCTTGGGCTCCATGCAAAATCTCACCTCGTGGGATATCCAGGATCATGAGGAGGGTGCGAGATCAGCCTAAAACTACAGGGAGATCTTGTTAATGATCTTAAGGCAGCTGGAACCACTGTCACCAAGAAAACCATTGGTAATACATTACGCCATAATGGCTTAAAATTCTGCAGTGCCCGCAAAGTCCCACTGCTCAAGAAAGCACATTTGCAGCAGCCACGTCTGAAGAAGGCACATGTGCGGCCGGCTCGTCTGACGAAGGCACATGTGCGGCCGGCTCATCTAGAGAAGGCCCGTATGTGGCTGGCCCATCTGAAGAAGGCCCATGTGCGGCCGGCCCCTCTGAAGAAAGCACCTGTGCGGCCGGCCCGTCTGAAGAAGGCCCATGTGCGGCCGACCCGTCTGAAGAAGGCACCTATGCGGCCGACCCGTCTGAAAAAGGCATATGTGCGGCTGGCCCATCTGAAGAAGGCCCATGTGTGATTGGCCCATTTGAAGAAGGCCCATGTGTAGCTGGCCTGTCTGAAGAAGGCACATGTGCGGCCAACCTGTCTGAAGAAGGCCCATGTGTAGCCGGCCCGTCTGAAGAAGGTGTGATGCCCTGGACTAGCCAGGGGGTCACAGGTAGTCCCTTGTACAAACACCCTACCCTAAAAAGGTACTAACAGCTACCCTTAAAAGCCTGAGTCACCCCTCCCAGGTCTTGACGTCCACACCCGGGGGTGGAGCCAGGCGGTTGGACACACCCACTGAGGAGTTTGGAGAGCCTGGGTCGGGAAAACAAGCGGAGTTCGGTCTGGGAGGTGAAAAGGAGAGGAGGTGTAGAAAGGAGAGTGAGGAGAAAAAGTCTGCTTGGGGTCCGGGTCGGAACCTGGATACCCCTTTGCCCAGGAGGCAAGCGGTGGTGGCCCGCCGGGACCGAACTGGGGAATCAATTGGAAACCAGAGCACCAGGAGGGGTACTCAGACCCAAAACTAGGCCCAGAAGCCACTGGACTGGGTCGAATTAACTGATTGGGGCCTGGATTTGAGGTCCTTGTCTACCCTAAGTCCCGATTGAAGGCAACAGCCCAACGAGGGGGATAGAAAGCCACCGCCCAGGCATAGAGATCCCAGGGGCCAGCGTCTGCGGGCAAATGGGCTCCTCCAGCGCACACAAAGTCGGGGAGTGGGCTACCGGTGCCCAGGCACAGGAGTCAGAAGTCAAATAAATAGGTGCAGGAGAAAGGCGGACATCACCAACCTGAGTAAGGGGCAACACGCAGCCGGCTGCGGGCACCGACCACCATCCACTTTGGTTTACCAGAGACTCCTGTGTGATTTATAATAGTGAGTACAACAGTGCCCTCGGGCAGGTCAGCACCTCGCAACGCACCGCTTCGCCCTGCAAGTCCCCTGCCCACTCCCAACCAGGCCCCGGGACCAACATCCCCTACCCACGGAGGGGTCAACACCTAGCTGCACCGCACCATCGTCCCCGGGAACCCCGTCATCAGCAGCGGTGGTGTCCACCATCACCACAACCCTTGGGTGGCGTCACGAACTGAAACCTACACCACGGCCCTCGGCCGTGAACCTACCCACCACCCCCCTCTGCGTAGCGCCAGCAGCGGTCATCATCTCCCCCCATCCTTTTCAGAGTGACATGACCACCGTGTCCGGAGATGCTCGAGCCACTTACTAAGCGAGCCCGGAACCGAGCAGCTCGGCAGCCGGCCGAGCGCGGGGCGGTACAAAGGCACATGTGCGGCCAACCCATCAGAAAAAGCCACCTGTGTGGCCGGCCCGTCTGAAGAAGGCCCATGTGTAGTCGGCCCGTCTGAAGAAGGCCAATGTGCGGCCAGCCCATCTGAAGAAGGCCAATGTGCGGCCCGCCCGTCTGAAGTTTGCCAATGAACACCTAGATGACTCTGTTAGTGATTGGAAGAAGGTGCTGTTGTCAGATGAGACATAAATTGAGCTCTTTGGCCTTAACTCAACTCGCCATCTGTGGAGGAAGAGAAATGCTACCAATGACCCAAAGAACACCATCGCCACTGTAAAGCATGGAGGTGGAAACATTGTGTTTTGGGGGTGTTTCTCTGCTAAGGGCACAGGACTACTAAGGCTAGTTTCACACTTGCGTTCAGCGCATTCCGTCACTATGGAGAATAGCGCAGTCCGTTAACGGGCTGCTCTATTCTCCATAGAGTTGTATGGACGACGCACTGTAACGCAAGTGTCTGCGTTGCATCCGCTGGATGACGCAGCGTCGTTATTTTGACGCTGCGTCGGGCGGATGGAACGCTGCATGTAGCGTTTTTCCGCGCTTGGCGAAGTGTCAAAAAAACGCCACCTGCGGGAATCCGTTAGGCGTCCGTTTATTTTTATAATGGACGCCTATGGTGGCGGATTCCGTTAGAATGCGTCATTTGACGGATTCCGTTAACGCAGCTGTCTTTACATAACTGCGCATGCTCAGCTGTGTAAAGACAAGGAAAAAAAACTACAACGGATTGCGTTATTTTGTACAATCCGTAGCATTGCGTTGTGCCACTATATGCAACGCATTTTTTGCATGCGTCACACAACGCAATGCTACGGATCCCGTCCAACGCAAGTGTGAAACTAGCCTTAACCGCCTCAATGGGACAATGGATGGAGCCATGTAGTGTAAAATCCTGAGTGACAACCTCCTTCCCTCCACCAGGATATTAAAAATGGGTTGTGGCTGGGTCTTGCAGCACGACAATGACCCAAAACATACAGCCAAGGCAAAAAAGGAGTGGTTCAAAATGAAGCACATTAAGGTCATGGAGTGGCCTAGCCAGTCTCCAGACCTTAATCCCATAGAAAACTTATAGAGGAGCTGAAGCTCCAAGTTGCCAAGCGACAGCTTCAAAATCTTAATGATTTAGAGATAATCTGCAAATCTGCAAAGAGGAGTGGAGCAAAATTCCTCCTGACATGTGCACAAACCTCATCATCAACTACAAGAAACGTCTGAGTGCTGGGCGGCTAACAAGTGTTTTGCCACCAAGTATTAAGTCTTGTTTGCCAGAGGGATCAAATACTTTTTTCTCTCTGCAAAATGCAAATAAATGTATATAATTTATACAATGTGAATTTCTGGATTTTCTTTCTGATATTCCAGCTCTCACTGATAAAATTAACCTACCCTTAAAATTATAGACGTTCATGTCTTTGTAAGTGGGCAAACTTGAAAAAATGAGCAAGGGATCAAAAAATTATTTCCCTCACTGTAAATAGGAGTAGTAAAAATGTAATACTGAAAATTCCCTATAAATAAGTGCAGGTATCAACAAAGAGACCAGTAAGCTCACCTATGTATGTAAGGTCCAGGAGGTGGATGGCACATGCGGGAATGGTGACTGCCCCATATGCATGAGCAGTATTATCGGTCAGGGCACTGTCACAAAGTATGCAATGCTGATTTTGTATGTATTGTAATTGATATACATCAGGAGTTAACCATGGGGACTGATGCTATATGCGTTAGGCAGGATTACATTAATTACTGTTTCCTAATTTGGAAGGGGTGAGATGGTGAGAATTATTCTGGTGTCAACACTAATTGGAAGGATTCAGTCTGGAATATGCCTAGGTCCTAAAAAACATGGTCCAGTTCACATGTCCTCTGAGGTATCTTTTCCAAGTGCATTGTAAGAAAGGGAAGTTCATTCATTGTAGCCGTTGTCCACAGTAGAGAAAAGCACAGCACAGATGTGCACATACCAGCCATTTGTGTTTGTACAAGATTTGGATCCTTGTTGCTTCATGGAACGCAGCAGGGAGGCTGCCAGTCAAGCAGGACACGGCAACTCTGGGCAGGGAATAGAGCTAAGGAGGCATGGGGCTTGAAAAATGTTTCATTATACTCACATCTCCAGTTTCTTGCTTTGCGCTGATGAAGGGCAAACACTCTGAAACATGTGTCTGCAAATTGGCTTCCTATTCCAATTCATGTGGCAAGGTTTTTTTAAAGGGTAAAAATTAATTTTTATGATTGGTACCCCCAAGATCTGACATTAGAGGTTACTGATGTGTCTATTTGCATATATCAATTCCCAAGGGAGCATTGAATGGCCTGTAAGTTTCATCACTACAACTTTGTGCTCTTCGCAAGGAAACAGTTCACCTATTAGACCATATGTAAAAACCGTATAAATAAAAAAAATTGGTGTCAAATATGCACCACAAATGCATGAAGGGAAAACAAAGTAACCAAATCAGATTGCTATTATGTGTAACAATAGAAAATTTAAAATGTGACTTATTTATTTGCTTACCATACTTTGTCAAAATATTCTTAGGTATTTTTTTCTCTTCAATTTTTTTTTTCTTGCAGGCATATTGCAGCATTTTATATGTGAAGCCGCGGATACAGATCATTCTTCGAGGCCTAAAAGTTCAAACAAAATATGTTTCCAAAAATCTGGCTCATATAGAAAAAGATGTCTACAAACCCAGTGGGTTACCTGTATCTTTATACTTCCATAGTTGATGAGCTGCTTCAAGAAGCTGCTGCTCTGTGCACAACACTTAATGGATCATAGTTTTGCAGTTATCACAGTTACCTGGGTTAAAAAACAGACACATGCTGATACACTTCAACCTTGGGCTATATTCACATAGTGTTTGAACTTACGTTCAGTGGATATGCCTGAGTCAGCCTTCAACGAGCCGGGGTGTAATGGTAGCCAACAGTCATGGTGGTCTTTCCGGCTGGCGGGCTGTCCTCAGAATAAAAAAAGGGCGGACGTTGGGTACAGGGTGCAGGATCTTAATAAGCAATGTCCACAACTCGCGTGCAACAGAAAAACTCACTTTTAGTGGAGCAATTGATGAAGATGAGGATGATTATTGGTGATCATTACAGCTCTCCACAGTTATTCAATGCACAGAGTCAACAGCCCCTCATGGTGTGATGAACCCAGCTCTTTTCTGGCAATGTGTAGCAGCTACAGGGCTGCCACTAGGAACTTCAGGGCCCCATACTGGCAAAATTTTTGGGCCCCTTGAGACTCCGCCCAGGTTCCACCCCAGCTCCGCCTCCACCCCTCATACCTTCCCCAGTTTCACTATCCACTTTGAAAAAACTCCACTTCTGCACTCCACTCCCTCCCCCAAAGCGGTCTGAGTAGTCGTCATGTTACCAATCATTCATATGCGATTTTCATACTTCCAGTCATGTGATGACAAGCTGCTCTTCTTCCTGACAGAATATTACACACTGTTAGGACTGGGCATGATGCAGTGCTTACTTTTATAATTAAAGGACTTGCCCAGGTTTGAGATGAACGTCTGCGGTCATTTTAGGTGACTGCATACTCCTGAATTCTCACAGCGCTAGCACTGCACATCTTTGGGTTTCTCTAGTGCAAATCGTGAGATTGGACGGTCATATGAGCACAAGTATGCAATTTGTACACTTCTGACCACATTTTGACTAGACGTTTCCGGCCTCACTCAATTAATTTGCATTCATCAAGGCCACGCATGTCTAGTCGGCACGTGACTGCATGTATGTAAATAGCATACTTGTGGTTTTGTGACCTCCCACTCTCATCGTCGCCACCAGAGAATCCTGACAGCGTGCAGTGTGTGCGCCATGAGAACTCAGAAGTCTGCAGTCACAGAGTGACACATAGAGTGACTGCAGACTCATCACAAACTTGGGATTCCTCTTTAATGTTCCTAACATTAAAAAAAACAAAGTAACTCTTAAATTGTCAGACGGCACAATAATTTATTAACATAAGCCTGTATAATGTAATCGCAATTACAATCACAAAATTTTGAACAGACATCCCATGTGACTCAGGGAACGTCATAGATTATGTTTTGAAAATTTAACCCCGCGCTTTATAGTTACTCTCCAAAAATCTGCCTCCATTAAAGTGAATGGAGGTGGGACCTACAGGCTATTAATAGCAGCTGTGAGTGGTTGCTATAGCAACAAAATAAATTGTTAGTATAAGAAGCTTATGTGTGAGGTAATAAGATGTCGGTGGGGAGACGGATAGAGAGAGACAAAAAGAGACAGAAACAGACAGAGAGAGACAGAGAGAGGGAGACAGGGACAGAGAGACAGAGACAGGGAAAGAGACAGAGAAAGAGAGACAGACAGTCAAAGAAACAGAAGCAGACAGACACAGACAGAGAAAGAGACAGGCAGACTGGAAAAGAGACAAACAGAGAGACAGACAGAGACAGAAAGGGAAAGAGACAGACAGGGAAAGAGACAAGGAAAGAGACAGGGAAAGAGACAAAAACAGGGAAAGAGATAGAGACAAGCAAAAAGACAGATAAAGAGACAGACATGGAAAGAGACAGAGACAGATGGGGAAAGAGACAGAGAGACGGGGAAAAAGACAGGGAAAGAGACAAAAATAGGGAATGAGACAGAGACAAGAAAAAAGATAGGGAAAGAGACAAACAGATGGGGAAGAAGACAGACGGGGAACGAGACAGACGGGGAACGAGACAGACGGGGAACGAGACAGACGGGGAACGAGACAGACGAGGAAAGAGGCAGACGGGGAAAGAAACAGATGCATTAAGAGACTGACAGACAGACACAAAGATAAATTTTAGACACAGAACACTTGAATCGCTCACCACAGTGGAAGTCAGCCTGATTAATTCCTCCAGATAAGTATCCTCGGTCCCAGCACGTTTCATGGCAGCCAGCCGTATATAGACAAGAAGCAAGCAGGGGAAGGATCCAGCTCAGACTCCAAGGATTTGAATAAAAGAGATTTCTTTATTTCAACTTTGTTAAAAAGAATATATCCAAAAAGGTATAATAACACCGGCTGATAACACTGACAGATGGTAGATGATGAAAAAAACTGATGATGAAAGAATATAGAAATGTGGCACTCCTTCTATAGTCGCTGGTGCTCGGATAGGGTCCCACCCCAGATCAAAAAATTGAAAAAAAAATCGGACCGGAAGTGACGCTCTGTAACTTGTTAATGAGCTAATTGAGCGGTCTATTTAAATCTGGACATTGGACTGTCAGATTACATTGACTGCAGACCCGGACGGGCAGCTTTTTCCTCTGGTCCAGCTTTTCCATATATTTCTACAGAGCCCTTTCTGGTGAGTGTTTATTACATGGCATTTCTGTGTATTGTCTGTTTTATTAGATTAGAATAGTGTCTCAGTGCTGGTGCTTAGGCTCTTTGTCCTTCTATATTAGCAAGATATACATTTTTTGGATACATTTTTGGGTTTCCTGTTTGGTTCCCCTTTTGTTATATAATGGTTCTATTATGCTACATTTTATCTGTATTTCAATTATATCTTCAGGTGGACATTATATCTGCTAGTGAAGCGGCTCAACTGACAGATTCTTCATTTTTGTCTTTTTGTTGACATTTTTTGTATATCATAGTTTATGGTTCATGCATTATAATGTGGAATATTTCTGCCTTTTTTTGTTACCATGATTGTATAATTCCATTATTTCTGTATACTTAAAAAATTTTTATGTATCTTTTTATTGTAGTGTAAACTGATGAAGGTCGGATGACCGAAACGTCTTTAATAATTACACAGATCAATGAATAAAATATAAAACAATTTCAGTTGAATGCTTTGAGTGCTGGATTTTTTTCAATTTTTTGATGATGAAAGAAGCCTGGATGAAGGCGCACCACCGAAACGCGTAGTTTTTTTTCATCATCTACCATCTGTCAGTGTTATCAGCCGGTGTTATTATAGCTTTTTGGATGTATTCTTTATAACAAAGTTGAAATAAAGAAATGCCTTTTATTCAAATCCTTGGAGTCTGAGCTGGATCCTTCCCCTGCTTGCTTCAAGACACAGAGATAGAGACAGACAGACACAGAGATAGAGAGAGACAGACAGAGAGACACACAGAAACACAGAAACAGACACACAGAGACAGGCAGAGACAGGCAGAGACAGGCAGACACAGGCAGACAGACAGATGGGCAGAGACAGACAGACAGACACAGACAGTCGGACACTGGGAGACAGGCAGAGAGACAGTTACTATCCCAGGCAACACCCGGGTACTACAGCTAGTTTATAATATACAGTGTCTTGTGAAAGTATTTGGCCCCTTTGAATTTTTCAACCTTTTCCCACATTTCAGGCTTCAAACATAAAGTTAAAAATTTTAATGTTCTGGTGAAGAATCAACAACAAGTGGACACAATTGTGAAGTTGAACAAAATTTATTGCTTATTTTAAACTTTATAAAAAATAATAAACTGAGAATTGGGGTGTGCAATATTATTCAGCCCCTCTAAGTTAATACTTTGTAGCGCCCCCTTTTGCTGCGATTACAGCTGCAGGCGCTTGGGGTATGTGTCTATCAGTTTTGCACATCGAGAGACTGAAATTCTCGCCCATTCTTCCTTTGTAAATAGCTGGAGCTGAGTGAGGTTGGATGGAGAGCGTTTGTGAACAGCAGTTTTCAGCTCTTTCCACAGATTCTCGATTGGATTCAGGTCTGGACTGTGACCTGGCCATTCTAACACCTGGATACGTTTATTTGTGAATCATTCCATTCAGGGTCGGACTGGGGTGTCTGGGGCCCACCAGGGGAATTGACTCCAGGGACCTACCCTACAGCTAAATCTAAATACCCATTAGCGTTATCCCTGTTATAGAGAAGCATTGACTGTATACAGAGGCAGCTCCTGCACATCTATATTGTGCACCATAACTGGAATGTACAATTATATGGGGTCTTTGGTGAAACCAAGTTAGCACCGATCCACAGGTTAGGTAGGTGATAACTTATTGATTCTTGGAACCAGACCGATCGGAAGATTGGGGAACTTTTTACAGCAGCAAGTGGGGTGTGTGACTGCAGCGCCATTCATCCTCTTTGGGGCGGTCAGATAAAAACAAGTGCAGCGCTCACAACCACTGAGGGAATGAATGGATCAGGGGTCGAGTAAGACATGACCTCCAGTGTAATGGGGATAAAAGTTGCACATTCTTCAGATCGGTGCAGGTCCCAGCAATCGGACCCCACTGATGAATAAGTTATCACTTATCCTTAGGCCACGTTCACACTGTCAGTATTTGGTCAGTATCTTACATAAGTATTTGTAGCAAAAATCAGGAGTGGATGAAAAATACAGAAGTGGTGCCTGTGTTTCTATTACACTTTTTCTCTCATTTTACCGCTCCTTGTTTTGGCTTCAAATACTAAGGTAAAAAACTCAGCAAATACTGTGTGCACATGGCTTTATAAGAGGTGATTACTTGTTTTGACCGGAGAACCTCTGTAAGTGCATATGTGCTTCAGTGTAATAATCACAGGACAGGGAGGGGTTAAATGTTTAAGTATTTAATTTCTATTGGAAATAATCTCCCCCTTATAGTGAGAAAGTGACCTCCATACACAACACAATCCACTATACCACGGGTGGGCAATTAAATTTCTCATGGGGCCACATGAGAACTTGGGATCCTTTTAGAGGGCCTGACTGATATCATTAACTCAATTCTACCCAATACTGCATATATATATATATATATTGTGAGGTAGCGACCACCACTGTTGTGGATGGTCACAGTGGAGAAGGATCCCCCTGTGATATTGAACTGAAGGTGTGACTGCGGGACTTGTAGTTCCACAGAACTTGGGTTGTAATTAAGGGTTAGGTTCCCTTTAGGCCTGCGACACACATCCGTGCTGCCGGCACGTGTTTGTCATTTTTTACACGTACCGGCGGCACGGAGACACGTTAACCAATGCTACCCTATTGTAGCAGGCACACACACGTAAAACCATACGGAACGTGTGTCCGTGTGCGTTTGTACGTGTGTGCGTTTTTCAAAGCGCTGACATGTCAGTGATTTCTCCCGCAGCACGGGTGTCACACGGCCCGCACCCGTACCACACGGGTGTAGTGTGGATGCGGTCCCGTGTGACACGCGCCGGAGAAAACACACATGTCAGTGAAAAAAAAAAAAACATTAACTCACCTTCTCCAGCCCTCCTGTCTCTGCCGCTGCTGCCTCTTGCTGCCGACCGCCGCTCATTATTCTCATTGAATATTCACTTCACTGCCTGGCAGCAGCAGCAGCGGGGAGACGGGAGGGCTGGAGACCGAGGATCAGCACCACAGACAGCAGCGCGGACATCAGGAAGGACCAGGTGAGTATGTTAATTACCGGTTCTACATGTGCTATCGCGGATAGCACACGTAGAACACACGTGTCACGCACGTACCAGAGACACGTACTTACCTGCACGCAACACGCAGGGAAAATACGTGTCTCTCGGCACGTGCGTGAATTTCACGTGAGTGTGGCAGAGGCCTTAAACTGTGACCAGTGTGATGGACAGAGCTGGAGAATCACATACCTCCACCTGTGGGTGTATCCGGTTGGGTTTAAGAGACTGTTAGTTTTATAAACAGGGGGAAGCCTGAGAGTGCTGCACATGGAGGATGTGTGCTGGAGATCTCAGTCTGCGTGAAGAATGAAGAGAGACTCCTGGAAATCAGTCCTGGTGATGACTGGGGAAAAATACTGCAGCCTGGCTGGAGAGGGCTGGAGGCTGCAGGAAGCAACCACAGTGACTTGTGTTCGCTGGCTGGAGCCAGAGTGTGGAGAATCCACTATGGACACTTAATTGGACTGGAAGCCCACGGTATGTGGATGTTATATTTTCCTTTAAGCCAGGAGAGGCTTCACTGTGTTTTGGAAGGGCAGTTTATGTTGGTTACTAATAAACTGCTGCATTTTTGAGAGAGACTGTGTTGCCTGTGTATGCCTAAGCTACCCTGCACCGCTGCAAGCGAGTAAAACCCCCGGGTTGCGGTAAGCAACGTTCACATATGGTGCTAGATAGCGGGCAGCAATCCAGGCAGCACGTCTAGCAACTGCAGAGGTGTTGTTCCTGTGGATCAGCCGGGTCCACAAAGGTTGTTTTTTTTTTTTTTTTTTTTTTTTTTTTCTGCTGTCTACACACTGCAAGGAAGAGTTGCCTGTGGATTGGCGGGTCCACGAAAACAATTTTCGAAGCTGTCTGCAGTGGATCGGCGGGTCCACGAAAATCGTGTTGGCGCACTCAAGCAGCTGGCGGTGGATCGGTGGGTCCACGAACAGGGACAGCGTACTCCAGCTGCTGGTGGTGAATCTGCGGGTCTGCGGGGTTCCGTGCTGCAGTGGCGAGAGACCAGTGACTGGAGGTTACAGGCCAACCCAGAATTGCGGGGCCCTGTTTGGTGAGCAGTGATACACCACAGGCTGGAGATCCTGGTTGTACGGGTGGTACAACCTGGAAAGGTTAGTGGTTCTCTAACCCCCCCCCTCTTTAGACCACCGGGTATTACCCATTGGAGCGCCCCTCCTGTTTGTTTTCTTGTTTCAGCATGGAGGGCGCACAAATGGATGCTATGGAGGAGCTGTACCAGTTCCTTGTGCGTGGACAGCAGGAGCCGTCAGTGCGCACTGATGTGGCAGCAGTGGACCAGTTGATGAACTCCCTTCTGGGGCCAATACGAACACAGGGTGCCCAGCGAGATAAAGGGGAACTGTGTGAATTCGGGTCTAAAGACACTGCAAGGAAGCCACAGAAACCCCAAAAGGAGGCGGAGTCCCAAAAAGGGGTGGTTACCCAAACGGGGACAGAGGCCCGGAAAGGGGTGGTTACCCAAAAGGGGGCGGGGTCCCAGAAAACGGTGGTGACACGAAAAGGGGCGGAGCATCCCAAATCCGAAGGTGTAGTGGCACCAATGGACAGTAGCCAAGGACAATGGTGTTCATGCTATTCGTGTCCGGTCTGCGGTACAGACTGCCCGGCTGACGAGAAGTCACGTCTGTGTTCTGTGGAAGTTGATGGCAAATGTGTGACTGGGCTGGTAGACTCGGTGAGCTTGGTGTCCCTGGTGAGGGCCACGCTCGATACCTACCCGATTCTTGGAAGGATGGAAGCCCGCTGCAGACATGGGAACATTGGAGAGTATCCACGGTCCCGAGTGGTCGTTGAGACGGATGGGGTGTTTGGATCCGTTAATGTTGGGGTAGTGCCTGACTTACCGCATCCCATTATAATAGGCCGGGACTTTAATTTTTTTGAGGACTTGTGGTCGATGGCAGAAATGGCCAGCTGCTTGTGTAAAAGCCGGAAAGGCTCAAAGGAAGCCCTATCACAGCGGGAGGCTGAAAGTGTTCCTAGTAGTATGATATTGTGTAATAAGGGGAAGACCGTTAAAAATGGGAGAGCTCCAGACAGGGGGTTCAACACTTGGTTAAGTGGGGGCTTGTTAGTCCAGGACACCAGGGGGAGTGACACTGACTCTAGTAACCTGACGACTGAGTACAGTGAGGTACAGACAGTTGAGAAAGATAAAATCTCCTCTCGACGCCGAAGACGTAATAAGCGCCGAGGGGTAGTGCACTGTATATCGTCTGAGTGGGGAGAGAAGGTTGAGGAAGGCACGTTGACAGTAGCAACCGCTAATGTAGAGTCAGACAGTGAAATCCTGAAAAAGAAAGAGTCAGAAACTGAACAGACACACTGTAAGGACAGAAATCAGCAGGGTGAAAGTGCAAAAAAGGAGCCGACCAAAACAGTATTGGTGATGTCCCCTATGATTTCCTGGTGTGAAGCTGATGGTCTGTTGAGTGAAAACACCTAGGAGAAGAAATCCTGGAGGCTGTTGGTGGAGGAAAAATCCACAAAGGTCATGGTGAGCAGACCAGTGATCCACCCAGTGCTGGGGTGAATAATAGTGCAAACGGCACAAAAGCTGTTGTAGACCCCAGAGAATCTGAGGTTGAAGGTATGGAGTGCAAGAAAGCCTCTGAAGTTGCAGAGAATCAAGAGGAAATTGAGGGAGATGCTGCAGAGTCCCAAGAGATGGCTGAAGCTGCAGAAATTGAGAGAACCCTTAAAGTAGGGAAATCTAGCCCAGAAGTCCCATCAGCAGCTGAGAGCTTAACTGAACTTACTGGTAAGACCAAGATGGAGGCCATAAAGATGGACTTGGTACAGAAGATTGAGAATCTTGAGGCCAAAGATGAGGAAAAATTCAAAGGCTCTGAGGCTATGGAAAAACCTGAGGAGAATGCAACTCCAAAGGTGGAGCCTGTGATAAGAAAAGAGGATGGATATGGAAGACCCAAGGAACGGTCCGATGGCCTTACAGGTAAAGAAATTCGGCCAGTCTTTATGTGCATGGTAGAAGTCCCTGCAGACTTGAGAAAAGCCTGTGTCAGTGAGGCGGTACATGAAAAATTCAAGACGGCCGTAGGAGCCTATAAAGTGTACTTTGCCCCAGAGTCTTGTCGGTTGCTGGTGTGCTCTGTAAGTGATGTCACAAAGAAGCGGGTGGCTATCCTGAGTGGCATGCACCTACAGTGTCTTCGCACGAAGTGGCTCATCTCTACAAAGATTGAAGAAGACACCAGACGATTGGAGCATATGAAGCGGCTCCCCGCAGCGTTTCAGGAAGTGGTGGTTGTGAAGAAACCATTAATTGGGCTTGCAATAAGAGCGCTGAGAAGTAACATTCAGCAAGCCAGGAAGGTTCCAGGTATTACAGCTATTGAATTGGAAAAAACCAGTGGAACATTCCGAATCTATGGGAAAACTGCAGGAGCAGTCAAGACAGCTCGGAAGTTGTTGGAGTTTGTGGAGGAGGTCACACAAGTGCCCAGAGAACTGGTTAAGAAGCTGATTGGAAGAAATGGAAGAGTCATGCAGGAGATGGTTGACAAGTCCGGTGTGACGAGAGTAAGAATTAATATTCATAATGAAGCCAAGATACTCTGTGAAGTCGGTATGGTTCCATGTGTCATTGTGGGAACAAAGGAGTGTGTTGAAAATGTACGAGTCCTCCTAGAGTACCGCCTGGGTTACCTGGAAGAACTAAGGCAGTTGAACCTAAAAAGGCAGAATATTGCAGAACAACTCCATCAAGTGGGTATGAGGTGGAGACCGCTTTCAGGCTGGGGCCAGGAGAAGGGTTGCCCACCTGATAAAGGTGTTGCTTCAGTTGGCACAGAAAGTAGGTCCTATAATGAAAGGAACCAAGGTCATGGAAGACCTAACTACACTTTGGGCTATAGCATAGACTCTGAATGGTCCAAGTCCTCTACTCTAAACTCCAAAGGAATGGATGAAGGGAGTGATGTATCTACAGCGAAGGATGGTCTTGAAAGAACACACCAGCAGAGCGATGACAACCGAAGACGCCATGGCAGAATAAGCCATAGTATATCTGCAAAAAGAGAATGCAGACGGTCTAGATATAGCAGATCGTCTATCCGCTCAGTGCTGAGGTGCCCAGACAGTAGCCCTTCTAGTGGATTAGATAGCTCAGAGTCAGACCAGACAGTAGTTTCGACTGGAAGAGACTTTCGCTACTACACTAGCCGTTGGAGACAGTCATGGAGAGATAGGTCTGACCGGAGGGGCGTACCTGACAAGGAGGTTGACTGAGACGAGTCTGGTGACAATGACCGACTTTCTGTCAGGAGCTAAAGCTCAAATTTATCAGAGAGGGCCCTCTCAACTTGTAGGGCAAGGTAACACTAATGCCCTGTCTCAGGGCCCCTGTGGGTTATCAAATGTTCAACCCTACAAGTTTGAACAGAGGGGGGGGATATGTGAGGTAGCGACCACCAATGTTGTGGATGGTCGCAGTGGAGAAGGATCCCCCTGTGATATTGAACTGAAGGTGTGACTGTGGGACTTGTAGTTCCACAGAACTTGGGTTGTAATTAAGGGTTAGGTTCCCTTTAAACTGTGACCAGTGTGATGGACAGAGCTGGAGAATCACATACCTCCACCTGTGGGTGTATCCGGTTGGGTTTTAAGAGACTGTTAGTTTTATAAACAGGGGGAAGCCTGAGAGTGCTGCACATGGAGGATGTGTGCTGGAGATCTCAGTCTGTGTGAAGACTGAAGAGAGACTCCTGGAAATCAGTCCCGGTGATGACTGGGGAAAAATACTGCAGCCTGGCTGGAGAGGGCTGGAGGCTGCAGGAAGCAACCACAGTGACTTGTGTTCGCTGGCTGGAGCCAGAGTGTGGAGAATCCACTATGGACACTTAATTGGACTGGAAGCCCACGGTATGTGGATGTTATATTTTCCTTTAAGCCAGGAGAGGCTTCACTGTGTTTTGGAAGGACAGTTTATGTTGGTTACTAATAAACTGCTGCATTTTTGAGAGAGACTGTGTTGCCTGTGTATGCCTAAGCTACCCTGCACCGCTGCAAGCGAGTAAAACCCCCGGGTTGCGGTAAGCAACGTTCACAAAATATATAATATATATAATATATATATATATATATATATATATATATATATATATATATATATATATATATATACTACATCACTATATACTGCACATGTAATACATTACATCACTATATACTGCCCCTGTAATACATTACAGCACTATATACTGCACCTGTAATACATTACATCACTATATACTACACCTGTAATACATTACATCACTATATACTACACCTGTAATACATTACATCACTATATACTACACCTGTAATACTGTTAGGGCCAGATGGACGGGTAGACCCTGGAGGTGGATCCACTGGGCCGAACTCCCGGATGAGGGAAAGGAGTCCGGTAGCCGGAGCACTGTAGGTAGCAGGACAGTCCGTGCACTGGGAGAAAATGGAGAAGTCCCTGGGACCACGAGGTCACTGATGGTGGTCCGGGTGACGGAGCTCAGGTTCGGAAGCCGTGATGGTGTCAGGCGGGGTCCGGAACCGTTGGAGCGAGATGACGGGTCACCGCAGGGATCCGAGATGGTACGGACTGTCAGGATGGCAGATGGACAGCGTTCGGGGTTCGAGGTACCGCAGAACCGGATGGCGATGCAGGATCGGCTCTAGAAGATAGAGAGGTAAGTATCTCACAAAACACAAGGAGACCTGACTCCTAGCTTGGGAAAACACGAAGAACAGGCCCCGCTCCCTTGGACATTAACCCCCTATATACCCTGTACCTATGTGCATCATTTCCTGTAATTTGATACTGGCCCTTTAAGAAAGGGTCAGTGACCGCGCGCGCGCCCTAATGCGCATGCGCGCGGCGCGGGTGCCAGAAGCCAGGGAAGGAAGCTGAGAGGAGGACGCAGGGGAGCCGGCCAGGACCTGGGAAGCCGTCGGGCGCCGGGAGCGGAGACCAGGGGGCCTGGGAAGGACGGGCACCGGAGGTTGGAGAGCGGGGAGCATGGCAGGTGAGCCGGGGAGCGGAGCTGAGGACCCGGGGAGCGGAGCAGAGGACCCGGGGAGCGGAGCAGAGGAC
Source organism: Anomaloglossus baeobatrachus (assembly GCF_048569485.1). NCBI lineage: Eukaryota > Metazoa > Chordata > Amphibia > Anura > Aromobatidae > Anomaloglossus > Anomaloglossus baeobatrachus. The sequence continues at coordinate 37,461,132 of NC_134354.1, read as the reverse complement.
CCGGGGAGGGGAGCCGAGGACCCAGGGAGCGTGACAGTACCCCCCCCCCACGCCCCCCTCCCTGCAACCGGGACATGAAGGCACGGATCAGAGGAGTGCCCACGTTCTCCCTGGGCTCCCAGGACCTATCCTCAGGACCATACCCCTCCCAGTCCACCAGGAAGAACTGCCGACCACGTACGGTCTTCATGGCCACGATATCCCTTACCGCATAGATGTCGTCCTCAGCAATAGGAGGAGGAGCCGGGCTGGCGGCAGCGGAGAAGGGACCAAGGACAACCGGCTTGAGCAGAGAGACGTGGAAGGAGTTGGGTATTCTCATTGTGGCCAGGAGCTGTAGTTTGTAGGAAACCTCATTGATCTTGCCGAGGACTTTAAACGGCCCGATGTAGCGAGGTCCCAGCTTGTAGGATGGTATCTTCAGTCGGATGTACTTGGAAGCAAGCCAGACGAGATCTCCCGGAGAGAAACACGGAGGATCTAGGCGTCTCTTGTCCGCGTGTCTCTTCATCCGCAGGGTTGCCCGTGCAAGGGACGCCTTAACTGAGTCCCAAATGGTAGTAAAGTCACGGAGTACTGCATCAGCAGCAGGGATGTCCGAGGACGAGGATACAGGCAATGGGACAGACGGCTGAAGTCCGTAGACGACATGGAAGGGAGAACTGGAGGAGGACTCACTGACGTGGTGATTATGGGAGAATTCTGCCCAAGGAAGAAGCGTGGACCAATCGTCATGATGGGCGTTCACGTAGTGACGTAAGAAAGAGGTCAATATCTGATTGACCCTCTCCACTTGGCCATTAGACTGAGGATGGTAGGCAGATGAAAAGTCTAGAGTCACTTCCAGATGTTTGCAGAGAGCCCTCCAGAAGCGGGAGGTGAACTGAGTTCCTCTGTCGGACACTATGTGTGATGGAAAGCCATGCAAGCGGAAGATGTGATGTATATAGGCGTCCGCGAGTTCCTGAGCAGAGGGCAGTCCAGCCATAGGAACGAAATGGGCCATTTTAGAGAATCGATCCACCACGACCCATATGACTGTGTGTCCGGAGGACAATGGCAAGTCCGTAATAAAGTCCATCGCTATGTGCTGCCAGGGAACTGAGGGTATGGGCAGAGGCAGAAGACGGCCGTATGGCAGGTGTTTGGGTGTCTTGTTCCTGGCACAGGAGGAGCAGGCAGAGACAAAAGAGGCGACGTCCGTGCGCAGGGATGGCCACCAGTAATGACGTACAATAGCGCTCCATGTTTTCTTCTGACCTGCATGACCGGCTATTTTCGAGGCATGGCCCCAGTGTAACACTTTTTGCCTGTCAGTCTCAGAGACATAGGTCTTCCCGGGCGGTATCTGGGCCAGGGTGACAGGAGCCACCGGAATAATCTTGCTTGGACAGATGATGGGCTGAGATGTCTCTTCCTCCTGTTCCATGGGCACGAAAGACCTAGACAAGGCATCAGCGCGTACATTCTTGTTTGCGGGTCGGAAATGAAGCTGGAAGTCGAACCGGGCAAAGAACAAGGACCACCTGGCTTGCCGTGGGTTCAGTCGCTGAGCAGTCCGCAGGTATTCCAGGTTTTTGTGGTCCGTGTAAACAATGACAGGGTACACTGCTCCTTCCAGAAGATAGCGCCATTCCTCCAGAGCCAGTTTGACCGCCAATAGCTCTCGGTCACCGATAGTGTAATTGCGTTCAGGCGCGGAGAAGCTCTTGGAGAAGAAACCGCACGTCACCATCTTCCCGGAGGAGGACTTCTGCATGAGCACTGCTCCGGCTCCCGAGGAGGAGGCATCCACCTCCAAGGTGAACTGGCGGTTTAACTCTGGACGGTGGAGTACAGGAGAGGAGGCAAAGGCTCGTTTTAGAGCGCCAAACGCGGCGTCGGCCGCAGGTGACCAGTCCTTTGGATTAGCCCCCTTCTTGGTCAAAGCGGAGAGAGGAGCAGTCAGAGCCGAGAAGTGAGGAATGAACTGGCGGTAATAGTTAGCGAATCCGAGAAAGCGTTGGATTGCCTTCAGTCCAGAAGGAGGAGGCCAGTTGAGAATGGAGGAGACCTTCTTGGGATCCATCTGCAGTCCGGTATCGGTGATGAGGTACCCCAGGAAGGGGAGAGAAGACTGTTCGAAGACGCACTTCTCGTACTTGGCGTACAGACGATTCTCTCTCAGTCGTTGTAGAACCAGTGGCACGTTCTCTCGGTGGGTCTGGAGGTCCGGAGAGAAGACAAGGATGTCGTCCAGATATACCACCACACAGACGTAGAGAAGGTCCCGAAACACATCGTTCACTAATTCTTGGAAGACAGCTGGTGCGTTACACAGGCCGAAGGGCATCACGCAGTATTCATAGTGCCCATCGCGAGTGTTGAACGCGGTCTTCCATTCATCCCCTGAGCAGATACGGGCCAGGTTGTAGGCACCCCGAAGATCCAACTTGGTGAACACACGAGCTCCTCTGAGCCGATCAAACAATTCGGGGATGAGCGGCAGGGGGTACTTGTTTTTCACGGTGATTAGGTTCAATCCCCGGTAGTCTATACATGGGCGTAGGTCACCCTCTTTCTTCTTTACGAAGAAGAAGCCTGCTCCAGCAGGAGAGGAGGATCTCCGGATGAATCCCTTAGCCAGGCTCTCTGTGATGTACGTAGACATGGCCCTTGTTTCGGCTGGAGACAGTGGATATATCCGTCCTCGAGGTGGTGTAGTTCCCGGGAGCAGGTCAATGGCACAATCGTAAGGACGATGTGGCGGAAGTACTTCGGACTCCTTCTTGTCAAAGACGTCCACGAAGGACCAATAGGCTGAGGGCAGTCCCGGTAGGGACTCGGGAACCGGAGGTCGCCGGATGGGTTGTATGGTCTTCAGACACCTCTCATGGCAAGAAGGCCCCCTTCGAGTAATATCACCAGTGCCCCAGCTGACTGAAGGCTCGTGTGTCCGCAACCAGGGAAGACCCAGCAGAATTTGATGTGACATATGTGGGAGGACATAGAGAGCGATGTTCTCGGTGTGCAGAGCACCGATACGCAGTTCAAGCGGCTTGGTGATCCAGGAGATGGTGTCAGAGAGAGGTCTCCCATCCACAGAGGCAATCACGAGGGGCTTGTCGAGTGGAGTAACAGGCACCTGGTACTTGTACACCGTGGCCTGCTGGATGAAATTGCCTGCTGCCCCAGAATCGAGGTACGCCTCAGCCGTAAACCGCGTCTCTCCCGTTGTTACTTGCACAGTCCATGTGACTGGGTCTGAGAGAGTCCCAGCACCTAGGGTGGCCTCTCCTACCAACCCTAGGCTTTGGAGTTTCCCGGCCTCTCTGGACAGGCGCGTAGCAGGTGTGTGCCCTCTCCGCAGTAAAAGCAGAGACCCTTGGCGAGCCGCTCTGCTCGACGTTGTTCAGACTGTCGCACACGGTCGATCTGCATGGGCTCATGGACGGAGACACCAGAGGCCGTTGACTGGAGTACGGCGGGCTTCCGTGGAGGAGAGGAATGCCGTACCGGACGTCTCTCACGGGATACCTCTTTGGACCGCTCCTGAAAGCGTATGTCCACTCGAGTCGCTAGGGTAATCAGGGCGTCCAGGGTGGACGATACATCACGTCCAGCCAGCTCATCTTTGATTCGACCCGATAGTCCTTCCCAGAAGGCGGCGGTTAGGACCTCGTTATTCCACCCGAGTTCTGAAGCCAAGGTGCGGAAACGGATGGCGTATTGACCCACCGTCAGTGTTCCCTGACGTAACCGGAGAAGTGATGACGCAGACGCGGAGGCGCGTCCGGGTTCGTCAAAGGTGCTGCGAAAGGCCTGCAGGAACTCCTGGAGGTTCTTGGTCATAGGTTCCTCCTTCTCCCACAAGGGGTTCATCCACGCCAGTGCCTCGCCCTCTAGGTGAGACATGATGAAGGCGACCTTGGCTTGGTCGGAGGCAAACAGATGTGGCAGCTGCGTGAAATGGAGGGAGCATTGGTTTATAAACCCCCTGCAGGTCTTGGGATCTCCGGCGTACCGGGGTGGTGTGGCCAAACGCAGTCTGGAAGCATCCGAAGAGGCAGCCACGGGAGCGGGGGTCGTGGCTTGACTAGTGGAGGCTCGGGATGTTGAAGACGTGACTGCCGCTTGTAGCGTGGTCAGGCGGGTGTCCACGGAAGTCATAAAGTTCAGCATGCGGGTCTGAACTTCACGCTGGCGTTGGAGTTCCTCATGCAAGGCCGCTAGTGCTTCGGCGGGATCCATGGCCTGTTCTTACTGTTAGGGCCAGATGGACGGGTAGACCCTGGAGGTGGATCCACTGGGCCGAACTCCCGGATGAGGGAAATGAGTCCGGTAGCCGGAGCACTGTAGGTAGCAGGACAGTCCGTGCACTGGGAGAAAATGGAGAAGTCCCTGGGACCACGAGGTCACTGATGGTGGTCCGGGTGACGGAGCTCAGGTTCGGAAGCCGTGATGGTGTCAGGCGGGGTCCGGAACCGTTGGAGCGAGATGACGGGTCACCGCAGGGATCCGAGATGGTACGGACTGTCAGGATGGCAGATGGACAGCGTTCGGGGTTCGAGGTACCGCAGAACCGGATGGCGATGCAGGATCGGCTCTAGAAGACAGAGAGGTAAGTATCTCACAAAACACAAGGAGACCTGACTCCTAGCTTGGGAAAACACGAAGAACAGGCCCCGCTCCCTTGGACAATAACCCCCTATATACCCTGTACCTATGTGCATCATTTCCTGTAATTTGACACTGGCCCTTTAAGAAAGGGTCAGTGACCGCGCGCGCGCCCTAATGCGCATGCGCGCGGCGCGGGTGCCAGAAGCCAGGGAAGGAAGCTGAGAGGAGGACGCAGGGGAGCCGGCCAGGACCTGGGAAGCCGTCGGGCGCCGGGAGCGGAGACCAGGGGGCCTGGGAAGGACGGGCACCGGAGGTTGGAGAGCGGGGAGCATGGCAGGTGAGCCGGGGAGCGGAGCTGAGGACCCGGGGAGCGGAGCAGAGGACCCGGGGAGCGGAGCAGAGGACCCGGGGAGGGGAGCCGAGGACCCGGGGAGCGTGACAAATACATTACATCACTATATACTGCCCCTGTAATACATTACAGCACTATATACTGCACCTGTAATACATTACATCACTATATACTGCACCTGTAATACATTACAGCACTATATACTACACCTGTAATACATTACAGCACTATATACTGCCCCTGTAATACATTACATCACTATATACTACACCTGTAATACATTACAGCACTATATACTGCCCCTGTAATAATTACAGCACTATATACTGCCCCTGTAATACATTACATCACTATATACTGCACCTGTAATATATTACAGCACTATATACTGCCCCTGTAATACATTACAGCACTATATACTACACCTGTAATACATTACAGCACTATATACTGCCCCTGTAATACATTACATCACTATATACTGCACCTGTAATATATTACAGCACTATATACTGCCCCTGTAATACATTACAGCACTATATACTGCCCCTGTAATACATTACATCACTATATACTGCACCTGTAATATATTACAGCACTATATACTGCCCCTGTAATACATTACATCACTATATACTGCCCCTGTAATACATTACATCACTATATACTGCACCTGTAATATATTACAGCACTATATACTGCCCCTGTAATACATTACATCACTATATACTGCACCTGTAATATATTACAGCACTATATACTGCCCCTGTAATACATTACAGCACTATATACTACACCTGTAATACATTACAGCACTATATACTGCCCCTGTAATACATTACATTACTATGTACTACACCTGTAATACATTACAGCACTATATACTGCCCCTGTAATACATTACAGCACTATATACTGCCCCTGTAATACATTACATCACTATATACTACACCTGTAATATATTACAGCACTATATACTGCACCTGTAATACATTACATCACTATATACTACACCTGTAATATATTACAGCACTATATACTACACCTGTAATACATTACAGCACTATATACTGCACCTGTAATACATTACAGCACTATATACTGCACCTGTAATACATTACAGCACTATATACTGCCCCTGTAATACATTACATCACTATATACTGCCCCTGTAATACATTACAGCACTATATACTGCACCTGTAATACATTACATCACTATATACTGCCCCTGTAATACATTACAGCACTATATACTGCACCTGTAATACATTACAGCACTATATACTGCACCTGTAATACATTACAGCACTATATACTGCCCCTGTAATACATTACATCACTATATACTGCACCTGTAATGCATTACAGCACTATATACTGCCCCTGTAATGCATTACATCACTATATACTGCCCCTGTAATGCATTACATCACTATATACTGCCCCTGTAATACATTACATCACTATATACTGCCCCTGTAATACATTACAGCACTATATACTGCCCCTGTAATGCATTACAGCACTATATACTGCCCCTGTAATACATTACAGCACTATATACTGCCCCTGTAATACATTACAGCACTATATACTGCCCCTGTAATGCATTACAGCACTATATACTGCCCCTGTAATACATTACAGCACTATATACTGCCCCTGTAATACATTACAGCACTATATACTGCCCCTGTAATACATTACAGCACTATATACTGCCCCTGTAATACATTACAGCACTATATACTGCCCCTGTAATACATTACAGCACTATATACTGCCCCTGTAATACATTACAGCACTATATACTGCCCCTGTAATGCATTACAGCACTATATACTGCCCCTGTAATGCATTACATCACTATATACTGCACCTGTAATGCATTACAGCACTATATACTGCCCCTGTAATGCATTACATCACTATATACTGCCCCTGTAATACATTACATCACTATATACTGCACCTGTAATACATTACAGCACTATATACTGCCCCTGTAATGCATTACATCACTATATACTGCACCTGTAATACATTACAGCACTATATACTGCCCCTGTAATACATTACATCACTATATACTGCACCTGTAATGCATTACAGCACTATATACTGCCCCTGTAATGCATTACATCACTATATACTGCCCCTGTAATACATTACAGCACTATATACTGCCCCTGTAATACATTACAGCACTATATACTGCCCCTGTAATACATTACAGCACTATATACTACACCTGTAATACATTACATCACTATATACTGCCCCTGTAATACATTACATCACTATATACTGCCCCTGTAATACATTACAGCACTATATACTGCCCCTGTAATACATTACAGCACTATATACTGCCCCTGTAATACATTACAGTACTATATACTGCCCCTGTAATGCATTACAGCACTATATACTGCCCCTGTAATGCATTACAGCACTATATACTGCCCCTGTAATACATTACATCACTATATACTGCCCCTGTAATACATTACAGCACTATATACTGCCCCTGTAATGCATTACAGCACTATATACTGCACCTGTAATACATTACATCACTATATACTGCCCCTGTAATACATTACATCACTATATACTGCACCTGTAATACATTACATCACTATATACTGCCCCTGTAATACATTACAGCACTATATACTGCCTCTGTAATACATTACATCACTATATACTGCACCTGTAATACATGACATCACTATATACTACACCTGTAATGCATTACATCACTATATACTACACCTGTAATGCATTACATTACTATATACTGCACCTGTAATGCATTACAGCACTATATACTGCACCTGTAATACATTACATCACTATATACTACACCTGTAATACATTACAGCACTATATACTGCCCCTGTAATACATTACAGCACTATATACTGCCCCTGTAATACACTACAGCACTATATACTGCACCTGTAATACATTACATCACTATATACTGCCCCTGTAATGCATTACAGCACTATATACTGCACCTGTAATGCATTACATCACTATATACTGTCCCTGTAATGCATTACAGCACTATATACTGCACCTGTAATACACTACAGCACTATATACTGCACCTGTAATACATTAAATCACTATATACTACACCTGTAATACATTACAGCACTATATACTGCCCCTGTAATACATTACAGCACTATATACTGCCCCTGTAATACATTACAGCACTATATACTGCCCCTGTAATGCATTACAGCACTATATACTGCCCCTGTAATGCATTACAGCACTATATACTGCCCCTGTAATACATTACATCACTATATACTGCCCCTGTAATACATTACATCACTATATACTGCACCTGTAATACATTACATCACTATATACTGCCCCTGTAATACATTACAGCACTATATACTGCACCTGTAATACACTACAGCACTATATACTGCACCTGTAATACATTACATCACTATATACTGCCCCTGTAATGCATTACAGCACTATATACTGCCCCTTTAATACACTACAGCACTATATACTGCACCTGTAATACACTACAGCACTATATACTGCACCTGTAATACATTACATCACTATATACTGCCCCTGTAATGCATTACAGCACTATATACTGCACCTGTAATGCATTACATCACTATATACTGTCCCTGTAATACATTACATCACTATATACTGCACCTGTAATACATTACATCATTATATACTGCACCTGTAATACATTACAGCACTATATACTGCCCCTGTAATGCATTACAGCACTATATACTGCCCCTGTAATACATTACATCACTATATACTGCACCTGTAATGCATTACATCACTATATACTGTCCCTGTAATACATTACATCACTATATACTACACCTGTAATACATTACATCACTATATACTACACCTGTAATACATTACATCACTATATACTGCCCCTGTAATACATTACAGCACTATATACTGCCCCTGTAATACATTACATCACTATATACTGCCCCTGTAATACATTAGAGCCTGTCAGTGCCGCGCGGCTCTGACTCATCTGCGCAGCGACACTGCAGGAGGAGGCAGTCTCAGAGCGATGACTGCTTCCTTCCTGTGCAGGTGCTGGCAGCATCGCGCTGCGCGCTGCGGAGGATGGACCGGCGTCACCCCACTGGCTGCAGCAGCACGTGAGTATAGAAGGCGGGGACCCCAGGGGAGGGTGCGGGGGCCCGGAGAGCAAGCAGGGGCCCCGGGGGGGGGGTTTGCGGGGGCCCGGGGAGCAATCAGGGGCCCCGGGGGGGGTTGCGGGGGCCCGGAGAGCGAGCAGGGGCCCCAGGGGGGGAGTGCAGGGGCCCAGGAAGGGTGTACGGGGGCACCGGAGGAGGGGTGCGGGGTCCCGGGGAGTAAGCAGGGGCCCCTCATACTCACCCGTCTGAATCCTCCCGGTGCCATGTCCGCTCCCGCCACCCCTGCTCCGGCTGTGTACAGACGGCCGGGACACCTCCGATAGCTGCAGGACCTGTCGCTGATCACCTGATGTGGTCACCTGATAGAATCAGCTGACAGTGATAGTGACAGTGGTGACGCCGGCTTTTTACTACCCGGCCGGCTAAACTATCAGCTGATGCCGTCAGGAGACTTTATCAGCTGATTACCGCCGGGTCCTGCATTGATCGGTCTGACAGGAGTCTGCACAGAAGTGTGTGGGGTTTTTTTCTTTTTTTTTGCACTGATGCATCAGCTGATTGTATAAACGGCTTTTATACAATCAGCTGCTGTGTCATGGAATTCACATCCTTGATCCTGACACATCATCTGATCTCTTTGCCTTCCAGCAAACGATCAGATGATATTGGATCTGGATTGGACGGCGCGGGACCCTGACCCAGGATTACTGCTGAGGGGGGTTCTTTATTTCAATAAAGATGGAGTCACTAATTGTGTTGTGTTTTATTTCTAATAAAAATATTTTTCTGTGTGTTGTGTTTTTTTTTTTTTTTATCTTTACTAGAAATTCATGGTGGCCATGTCTAATATTGGCGTGACACCATGAATTTCGGGCTTAGGGCCAGCTGATAATATACAGCTAGCTCTAACCCCATTATTACCCAGCGAGCCACCCGACATCAGGGCAGCTGGAAGAGTTGGATACAGCGCCAGAAGATGGCGCTTCTATGAAAGCGCCATTTTCTGGGGTGGCTGCGGACTGCAATTCGCAGAGGGGGTGCCCAGAAAGCTTGGGCACCCTGCATTGCGGATTCCAATCCCCAGCTGCCTAGTTGTACCTGGCTGGACTCAAAAATATGACGAAGCCCACGTCATTTTTTTTTTTTAATTATTTAATTAAATTCATGAAATAAAAAAAAGGGCTTCCCTATATTTTTGGTTCACAGTCGGGTACAAATAGGCAGCTGGGGGTTGGGGGCAGCCCATAGCTGCCTGCTGTACCTGGCTAGCATACAAAAATATGGCGAAGCCCACGTCATTTTTTGGAGGGCAAAAAACTCCTGCATACAGTCCTGGATGGAGCATGCTGAGCCTTGTAGTTCTGCAGCTGTTTGCTCTCCTGCATACACTAGTAGAGAATGAAGAACATATTGAAGAAGGAAATGACATCAGATCTTTTTTTTCAACAATCTTTAATGGCATTGTTCACTGATAAAAAACGCATAAAAAAGCAGTGAGCAAAAATGCAGCCAAAAACGTGGTAAAAACGCATCGCGTTTTTACCGCGGGTGCATTTTTGTGCGTTTTTCTGCGGCCAAAAACGCACAAAAAACACCTAGTGCGCACATACCCTTAGTGTGCAGAGAGCCGCGGAGGATGGAAGACAGAGGAGAGGCCACCGGTGCTTGGAGCAGGTAAGCGCTCAGTGAGCCGAAGATGCAGGGAGAGGGGCCACATAAGATGGCAGCTATATGTGGCTATATGGGAAGAGGGGCCACATTAAGATGGCGGCTATATGTGACTATGGGGAGAGGCCACATAAGATGGGAGCTATATGTGGCTATATGGGGAGAGGGGCCACATTAAGATGGCAGCTATATGTAGCTATATGGGGAGAGGCCACATAAGATGGGAGCTATATGTGGCTATATGGGGAGAGGGGCCACATTAAGATGGCAGCTATATGTGGTTATATGGGGAGAGGGGCCACATTAAGATGGCAGCTATATGTGGCTATATGGGGAGAGGCCACATAAGATGGGAGCTATATGTGGCTATATGGGGAGAGGGGCCACATTAAGATGGCAGCTATATGTGGTTATATGGGGAGAGGGGCCACATTAAGATGGCAGCTATATGTGGTTATATGGGGAGAGGGGCCACATTAAGATGGCAGCTATATGTGGCTATATGGGGAGAGGGGCCACATTAAGATGGCAGCTATATGTGGCTATATGGGGAGAGGGGCCACATAAGATTGCAGCTATATGTAACTATATGGGGAGAGGAGCCACATTAAGATGGCAGCTATATGGGGAGAGGAGCCGCATTAAGATGGCAGCTATATGGGGAGAGGGGCCACATAAGATGGGAGCTATATGGGAAAAGGAGCACATGGGATGTGATCTGCTGGGGACAGAGGCCATAATGGGATGGGATCTGCTGGGGAAAGAGGCCATAATGGGATGAGATCTGTATGGGGAAGGTCGTCCATTCCTATTTTAGCAGGGCTCCTTTAGTAATAATTTTTAAAAACTGTAGAAAAATCATTTAATACAATAAGACTGACAGTGACTGGAACAACTGGTGCTGGACAGGGGAGTGCAGGTATTGGAGGGGAAGGAGATTTAACTTTAAATTACTTGTATTTTTTCGTTGAGGAAATTGCGTGAAAATGGGTGTGGCCAATAAAATGGGTGTGGTTACAGAATGGGTGTGGTAACTGCATGGTGCTGGTGGGCCCCAGGTACTCCAGTCCGCCGCTGCCTATAATACATTACAGCACTATATACTGCACCTGTAATACATTACAGCACTATATACTGCCCCTGTAATACACTACATCACTATATACTGCACCTGTAATACATTACAGCACTATATACTGCCCCTGTAATACACTACATCACTATATACTGCACCTGTAATACATTACAGCACTATATACTGCCCCTGTAATACATTACATCACTATATACTGCACCTGTAATACATTACAGCACTATATACTGCCCCTGTAATACATTACAGCACTATATACTACACCTGTAATAAATTACATCACTGTATACTGCCCCTGTAATACATTACATCACTATATACTGCACCTGTAATACATTACATCACTATATACTGCCCCTGTAATACATTACATCACTATATACTGCACCTGTAATACATTACATCACTATATACTGCACCTGTAATACATTACATCACTATATACTGCACCTGTAATACATTACATCACTATATACTGCACCTGTAATACATTACATCACTATATACTGCACCTGTAATAAATTACATCACTATATACTGCACCTGTAATACATTACAGCACTATATACTGCACCTGTAATAAATTACATCACTATATACTGCACCTGTAATACATTACAGCACTATATACTGCACCTGTAATAAATTACATCACTATATACTGCACCTGTAATACATTACAGCACTATATACTGCACCTGTAATAAATTACATCACTATATACTGCACCTGTAATACATTACAGCACTATATACTGCCCCTGTAATGCATTACAGCACTATATACTGCCTCTGTAATACATTACAGCACTATATACTACACCTGTAATACATTACAGCACTATATACTGCACCTGTAATACATTACATCACTATATACTGCCCCTGTAATACATTACATCACTATATACTGCCCCTGTAATACATTACAGCACTATATACTGCACCTGTAATACATTACAGCACTATATACTGCCCCTATAATAAATTACATCACTATATACTGCACCTGTAATAAATTACATCACTATATACTGCACCTGTAATGCATTACATCACTATATACTGCACCTGTAATACATTACAGCACTATATACTGCACCTGTAATAAATTACATCACTATATACTGCACCTGTAATGCATTACATCACTATATACTGCAACTGTAATAAATTACATCACTATATACTGCCCCTGTAATACATTACAGCACTATATACTACACCTGTAATACATTACATCATTATATACTGCCCCTGTAATAAATTACAACACTATATACTGCACCTGTAATACATTACAGCACTATATCCTGCCCCTGTAAAACTACATCATTACATTCCCATATACTACATCACTACACCCAAATATTACACCAGTTACCCCCCTTCCCCTTTCCCTCCACCTCAGGTTATTAGTGACCACTCACCTTTCCCCCCTCAGGCATCTCCGCTGAGCTGCTTCTTCCCTGGTACGGGCCCTGGCTGCGCCGCTGTTGTTCTTGTACGGCCCCTGCCCCCGCCGTTGCGTCTCTCTGTGCAGGCACCGGCTGGTGCCGCTTCTCCTGCCGGGCGGGAACTTTTCAAATGACACACACGCGCTGTACTGCCGGCATCAGGGCGCACGTGTGTCACAGAGAAAGCTGCCGCAGGGAACAGAGGACCGATCCTGAAGCGCCACACTGTGTAGCAGTGGAACGCAGGAATCTGTCCTCTGTTCCCTGTCCGGCAGCGTTCTCTGTGACACACGCACGCCCTGATGTCATCAGTACAGCGCGCGTGTGTCATGTGAAAAGTTCCTGCCCAGCAGGAGAAGCGGCACCACGTCTCCAACTCTGATCTAATGGGCGGGCCGGTAACAGACAGTAGGCGGGCCGGATGTGGCCCGTGGGCCGCCCCTTGCCCAGGTCTGCACTATACCAAAACCAATAATACTACATACAAGGGAGAAAAATCGCCACACCGTGACCAGACAACATATTACCACCACATAGTGACCGATTACAACCGCATACAAGGGAGAAATACCGCCACACCATGACCAAACATATTACCACCACGTAGTAACAGAATACAACCGCAAGAGAGAAATACCGCCACACTGTAACCAGATAACAAATTGCCACCACACAGTGACCAAATACAGCCACATACAAGGGAGAAATACTGCCACACTGTGACCAGACCACATATTACCACCAAACAATGACCAAATACAACCACATACAAGGGAGAAATACTGCCACACTGTGACCAGACCACATATTACCACAAAACAGTGACCAAATATTGCCACATACAAGGGAGAAATGCCGCGACTCTATGCCCAGATAACACACTACCAACACATAGTGATCAAAAGCAACCACATACCAGAGAGTAATACTGCCACACCATAATTAGACCACATAGTAACCGAATATTACCACATACAAGGGAGAAATACCGCAACACTATGACCAGACCACATAATGACCAAATAATACCACACACTAGACAAATATCAACATCAATATAACTACATACAAGAGAGTAATACCGCCACACCATAATCAGACCACTTAGTGACCGAATGCAAACATATACAAGGGAGAAATACCGTGACACTATAACCACACCATATAATGACCAAATAATACCACACACTAGACAAATATCAGCACAACATGACCAGACGACATATTACTACCACACAAGGACATATAATACTACAATAATGGTCATGAATAAAAACTACAATGCTAATAACACTAATATTATCATCCGTACCATAATACACAGGACCTCTGTACACAGTGTATAGGTAATACAGTGATCACCAGTGACATTATACACAGGAGCTCTGTATATAGTGTACAGTGTGTGTGTGTTCATGTAATACACTGATTTACCAGTGACGTCTCTAGCTGAGGTGATTCATCTTCGCTATTCCTCTTCATCCTACGCTGACCGCCATCATTTCTTCCTGTCATGATGCGACTCTGCAAAAAATAACAGTCACCAATAGCTGATCACTCCTAGACACATTCCTCACTATTTCCCCAATTTCTACACTATGTCAGGCTCTTGTTCCCCCATTGGAGACAGTATTCGCAAAATTAACTTATATTTCTTCACTAATTTTCCCCTACAGTAATTATGCCCTACGTGCCACCATAAACTAATAATGTACAGTACAGACCAAAAGTTTGGACACACCTTCTCATCTCTAGAACAACTGTTAAGAGGAGACTTTGTGCAGCAGGCCTTCATGGTAAATAGCTGCTAGGAAACCACTGCTAAGGACAGGCAACAAGCAGAAGAGACTTGTTTGGACTAAAGAACACACGGAATGGGCATTAGACCAGTGGAAATCTGTGCTTTGGTCTGTTGAGTCCAAATTTGAGATCTTTGAATCCAACCACTCTGTCTTTGTAGAAAAGGTGAATGGATGGACTCTACATGGCTGGTTCCCACCGTGAAACATGGAGGAGGAGGAGGTGTGATGGTGTGGGGATGCTTTGCTGGTGACACTGTTGGGGATTAATTCAAAATTGAAGGCATACAGAACCAGCATGCCTACCACAGCATCTTCCAGCGGCGTGCTATTCCATCCGGTTTGCGTTTAGTTGGACCATCATTTATTTTTCAACAGGACAATGACCCCAAACACACCTTCAGGCTGTGTAAGGGCTATTTGACTAAGAAGGAGAGTGATGGGGTGCTACGCCAGATGACCTGGCCTTCACAGTCACCAGACCTGAACCCAATCGAGATGGTTTGGGGTGAGCTGGACCGCAGAGTGAAGGCCAAAGGGCCAACAAGTGCTAAGCATCTCTGAGAACTCCTTCAAGACTATTGGAAAACCATTTCCGGTGACTACCTCTTGAAGCTCATCAAGAGAATGCCAAGAGTGTGCAAAGCAGTAATCAAAGCAAAAGGTGGCTACTTTGAAGAACCTAGAATATAAGACATATTTTCAGTTGTTTCACACTTTTTAAATTATTTCATTCCACATGCTTTAATTCATAGTTTTGATGCCTTCAATGTGAATCTACAATTTTTAGGGTCCTGAAAATAAAGAGAAGTCTTTGAATGAGAAGATGTGTCCAAACATTTGGTCTGTACTGTATGTCCATCCTGGCCCCTTTTGTTTATTAATGTTTGGGAAAACAAGTGGAATGAGAAGGGGTTGTTAATTGCTTCCTGCACAAAATATCCCCCCACACACTGCTCCTTTCCAAACTAGCCGCACAAAGTGCCCCTTTCCATAATGTCCCCCCAAAATTTGCCCTTTCTATAATATCTCCCCCATACTACATCCCTGTATAAATCCCCCCCACTCCTCATTATACTATGCTGCCTTCCACAATCCTTGATGCCTCATAATGTCCCCCACTGCCTTATAATGTCCCCCACTGCCCTATAATGTCCCAATTTGCTTCATAATGTCCCCCACTGTCCTATAATGTTCCCCACTGCCCTATAATGTCCCCCACTGCATTATAATATCCTCCACTGCCCTATAGTGTCTCCCACTGCCCTATAATGTCCGCCACTACCATATAGTGTCCCCCACTGCCCAATAGTGTCCCCCACTGCCCTATAGTGTCCCCCACTACACTATAATGTCCCCCACTGACCTATAATGTACCCCCCCACTGACCCAAAATATGGTCCATAAAGTCCCCCACTGCTTATTAATGCCCCTTGTAAAATAACACCGCTCCTTCCCCACCACAGCCCGTCATGTAAAATTATTGTACGCCCTCTTCGGCTCCTCTGGAGCGCTTACCTGTGCCTGCGCATCCTCCTCTTGATCCCTGCAGCTGCGCCCCGGTGATGATGCATGTCGGTGCAGGACTGAGACGCGCTCCTCTGCCTCAGTCCTGTGGCATCCTCCTCCTCTGCAGCCCGTTCCCGGTGATGATGGTATGTCGCGGTGCGGGGCTGAGCAGTGCTCCACTGCCTCCTGTCACCGGCCGCACTGTACAAATGTATGCACGCCTGAATGACGTGCATACATTTGAATTCCGGCACGGTCTCCAGGTCCTGCATGCCTCCTCGGTGCAGGCCTGGGGACTCCCGCAGTGCAGCGTTAGGACCTTTGGTGAGTCACATGACACACATGTGATGTCACTAAAGGTCCTGCATCTGCAGAAACTTCAGTGATCGTACAGAACTTGTATGATCACTGAAGTTCATGATTGAAAGGCTGGAGGCCCCTCAGAGCGTGGGGGTCCTGAATGAGCTGCCCAATCTGCCCACCAATAAACACCGACTCTGAGATACAGGCGGCCCTGTACAGCCGCCCCACACTATATAAAGCACAGGGGCCCACTGAGGGCCTGGGGCCTACCGGGAGATTCCCCTTTACCCTGGTGGGCCAGACCGACCCTGATTTCATTGTAGATTTTGCTTTGTTTGGGATCATCGTCTTGTTGGAAGACAAATCTCCGTCCCAGTCTCGGGTCTTTTGCAGACTCCCAACAGGTTTTCTTCAAGAATAGTCCTGTATTTGGCTCCATCCATCTTCCCATCAATTTTAACCATCTTCCCTGTCCCTGCTGAAGAAAAGCACGCCCAAACCATGATGCTGCCACCACCATGTTTGACAGTGGGAATGGTGTGTTCAGGGTGATGAGCTGTGTTGCTTTTACGCCAAACATATTGTTTAGCATTGTGCCCAAATAGTTCGATTTTGGTTTCATCGGACCAGAGCACCTTCTTCCACATGTTTGGTGTCTCCCAGGCTTGTGGCTTGTGGCAAACTTTAAATGGCACTTTTTATCGATATCTTTGAGAAATGGCTTTTTTCTTGCCACTCTTCCATAAAGGCCAGATTTGTGCAGTGTATGACTGATTGTTGTCCTATGGACAGACTCTCCCACCTCAGCTGTAGATCTCTGCAGTTCATCCAGAGGGATCATGGGCCTCTTGGCTGCATCTCTGATCAGTCTTCTCCTTGTTTGAGATGAAAGTTTGGATGGACGGCCGGGTCTTGGTAGATTTGCAGTGGTATGATACTCCTTCCATTTCAATATGATCGCTTGCACAGTGCTCCTTGGGATGTTTAACGTTTTGGAAATCTTTTTGTAACCAAATCCGGCTTTAAGCTTCTCCACAACAGTATCACGGACCTGCCTGTTGTGTTCCTTGGTCTTCATGATGCTATCTGCGCTTTAAACAGAACCCTGAGCCTATCACAGAGCAGGTGCATTTATACGGAGACTAGATTACACACAGGGGATTATATTTATCATCATAAGTTATTTAGGACAACATTGGATCATTCAGAGATCCTCAATGAACTCCTGGAGTGAGTTTGCTGCACTGAAAGTAAAGGGGATGAATAATATTGCACGCCCCAATTTTCAGTTATTTATTTTTTTACAAAGTATAAAATAAGCAATAAATTTGGTTCAACTTCACAATTGTGTCCCTCTTGTTGTTGATTCTTCACCATAACATTAAAATTTTTATCGTTATGTTTGAAGCCTGAAATGTAAGAAAAGATTGAAAAATTCAAGGGGCCGAAAACTTTCGCAAGGCACTGTATTTCTATATTTTACACAAAGCGGCCTTGCCTCTTATATACAGTATTCTAGAATAATAATTCTCATAAGGGAAAAACCTGGTGACATGTTCCTTTTAACTTTAGAACAATAAAAAAATCAGTGCTTTTTTATTTTTCTTGGACACTACACATGGTGGACTGCTCATACATGTATAAATGGGAGCCAGCAGTGGCTCTCATTTGGGATTTGGAGCACAATAATTTTATAGTATATGTTAGGTGTTGTCTAGTTGATTGTATGTTAAGTTGAATTTTCCTTAATTTGCTCAACATAAACCTGTACCTATCACCTTTGGTTATAACTGTCAGAACAAGGAGCACTACGGCATGATGATGTACAACAAGAACCGGCTGATAAAGGCCTACGAGAGAGTCGGCTGCCAGAAGATGGTGAGTTTTCTATGTTCTATAGATTGTGTGTCTGGAGGGTACGAGTGACTGATCTGTGTTCACTTTCCTCTAGGCTAATAACATGGGCGTTGGTGTGGTCGGCGTCATTGAATGTAACTATCTAAAGCCCACCCACAACAAACAGGACTTTGACTACACAAACGAATATAGGTAAGGACCAGGGATTAATTAATTAAATTAATTAAGGGATTCATAAATTAAATCAATTAAGGTCAGATTGTTGCTACTGAGGGGTACTGTGAGGCAGATACTTACCCCCCCCCCACCCCTATTGTGTTGGTATATACAACAGTTGAAGGACTTCTTTATGTGTGTGAAGGAGGACTTTGTGCTGATCTGGCAGTAGATGGCGATGTTGTGCTGTTTCCTTACAGTATTGTAGAAAGTTTCTTGTTGTTTTTTCTTTCTAGTTTTTTTTTTTCCTCTTCTGATGCAATGCTGTAAAATTGTACATACTTTGTTTCCCCAAAAATAAGACACTGTCTTATATTTTTTTTTGTTGCCCTGAAAAAAGCAGTTATTCTTATTTTGGTGTCTTATTCAACATGGTTGGGGGTAAGTTTACCCCCCACAAAAAGCAGACCCCCCCTTCCCAGGATCGTCATATTTACCAGCCCCGGGCATCTTTATGGCTCCCAGATCTACCTGTAATCTCCCAGCAGGTACGCTGCATGCCTCCCCTGCGTCTGGCTGACACTCGCATAGATCACATCACTCACACACACACACACACACATACACACACACACACACACACACACACATTCCATATCATTTCTCTCTGTGATCTCCCAGTAGCTGTGCTTCCCTGCGTCGGGCCGACACTCACACATCAGAACACAGTAACACATCAGACAGCATACACACACACACACACAGACAGTGTTCACATCATTCCTCCCTGTGCTCTCCGGTGGGCGCTCCCAGCAGCTGTGCTGCACACCGTCCTCCTCTGCCTCCTGCCGACACCCACAGATCCAATCGCATACACACACACACTCACACACACACGCACTCACACATCAGACAGCATATACGCACACATCCGATTGCATACACTCACACACACTCACGATATCGCACATAACTGTACAATCGCGCGCGCGCACACTCACAACATCTGGAGATACTACGTGCTTCCGGCCATGTGATCCTCCAACAGGTCCTGGAAGCTCACTGCACTGCACAGTATCGCCGCCGAGAAGCAAGTGATATCGCTAGATGGGGTGAGTGTGTGGATGTGATCTGTAGTGTGTGTGTGTGTGTGTGTGTGTGTGTGTGTGTGTGTGTGTGTGTGAGATCTGGTGTGAGCATGTGTGTTCCGCTGCAGGACCTTGATGCGCTCACCTGCTCTGGTGCCTGGTGAGTATGATCGGGGGTCTTCTATCTTCTTTCTTTATGGGGTTTCCGCTGTCTATAATGAAGTGTCCTGCAGTATCTTTAACTTTTTCACCACTGCACGGACACGTCATTATTGACCGCGGCTAGGTCTTATTTTCAGGGGATGTCTTATATTTAAGCATCCCTGAAAACTCCTGCTAGGTCTGCACGGTGGCTCAGTGGTTAGCACTGCTGTCTTGTAGTGCTGGGGTCCTGGTTTCAAATCCCACCAAGGACACCATCTGCAAGGAGTTTGTATGTTCTCCCCATGTTTGTGTGGGTTTCCTCCGGGTACTGCGATTTCCTCTCACACTCCAAAAAACATACTCATAGGGACTTTAGATGGTGAGCCCCAATGGGGACAGTGTTGCCATTGTATCTAAAGCGCTGTGGAATTAACAGCTCTATATAAATGAATAAACATTATAATAATAATATTTTCGGGGGAGGTCTTATTTTTGAGGAAACACAGTACTTTTACCTCATACTTCCAGAAGTAAAGAGCTTGTGTTATCCCATGTAATCTTCTCTGTGAACTTTCTTCTGCAACTGGGAAGCTGGAAGTTGTGCAACAAGTTATGGGCCCAGACACCCCAAGATCCCAGGATACCAGACACCCCAAGATCCCAGGATACCAGACACCCAAAGATTCCCAGGATACCAGGTACCAAAGATCCCAGGCACCAAAGATCCCAGACATCCAGGATGCCAGAAAGCTCAGCAAGACCCTGGTGAAGAATTCTTCAGAACAATTCTCTCCAAAACAAATAAGACAAATTAAAGATGATGTGTAGCAAAGAGCCAGAACTCACAGTAGCTAAGCTGAATAATGAGAATCATCAGTTATGGAAGTTCAAAGTGGAGATGGTATTGTCTAAAGATAATTTATGGGAAGTAATCACTACAGATAGACCCAATGATAATAATCAGACATGGGATAAGAAAAATAGACAAGCAAGAGCTACTATCAGTCTATTAGTGGAAAATTCTCAATTAATTCACATAGGGAATGAGGATACAGCACAGGGAATGTGGGAGGCATTAGGAAAGCTACATGAAAGACCCAGCTTAAATCACAAGTTATTTCTGCTAAGAAAGCTTTACAGCATGAGACTGAGTGCAGACAATGACATGCAGAAGCATATATTCTCAATGTTGGAAGTGATATCACAGCTGAGATCAATTGGTAAAGATATTAAGGATAGCCACATAGCAGCAATATTATTATGCATTTCACTGGATTCATACACTGCTTTAATAAATGCACTAGAGACAAGACCTAGAGCTGCCATTACATTAGAGTTTGTGAAGACCAGATTCATAGATGAATATCAAAGAAGGAAAGAGCAAACAAATGATTCTACTAAAACAAATAGTGGAAATGCCCTTAAAGCTACAGAATCAAAGAGACCCTATAATAAAGAGATAAGAGAATGTTTCAGATGTAAGAAAAAAGGTAATTTAAAGAAAGACTGTACCATATGGAAAGCAGAACAACATAAATTACACCATACAGAGAATACACAAGGAGAAAAACACAATTTTTGATTCATGTGTAAATAATTGGAATGGCACATTTAAAGTAGCTGATAAGAAATCATGATCAGGTTGGTTTATTGACTCAGGAGCAACAAGTCATATGACAGGTAATAAGAGTTTCTTTACTGAACTTGATTTAAATAAGAAGGAAGCCATTTATCTTGCAGATAGGAGCAAAATAACTGCGGAAGATATTACTGTTCTAATAAGTTTGGACATCATTCAAAAATACTTGTACAAGATGTGTTATATGTTCCAGGATTAGAAGGAGGATTGTTATCTGTAAACGTAAAACATCTAAAGGACTTACTGTAAAATTCAAAGATGATGAATGTACAATCCTAGTGGGAAATAAGATAACCAATGTCAAGACACATAAACAACAATTATATCATCTAGACACATTAAGGAACAGATGAAGTTGTGTACACATGATCACAAGAATTGTATTCACATGTGGCATAGACATCTAGGACACAGACATCCTGAAAGTATAATGGAGCTACAAAAGAAAGAATTGACAAAGGATCTATTGATATCTGAGTGCTCAATTACCGTATTTTTCGCTTTATAAGATGCACCTGATTATAAGACACACCCCCAAATTTGGTGAGGGAAAGAGAATTTTTTTTTAATGGTAAATGGGGTCCATCTTATAATGCCAGTGTCCGTCTAACAAATCATATAGGGTATATGTCCCTCATAGCCCCCCATCCTAAAATTAGCCCCCTTAATCTGGATATGGCCACCTTATATTGAATATAGCCCCCTTGTGCTGGCACACATTCCCCAGTGATGCCACATGTCCCCCATTGATGGCACACATCCCCTATTTATGGCACATGTCCCACTGTGCTGGCACGCGTCCCCTATTGCTGGCAGCCTGGCACAAGTCTCCTATTGCTGGCACACATCTCCTATAGCTGGCACACATCCCCTACAGCTGGCACAGGTCTCCTACAGCTGGCACAGGTCTCCTATGGATGGCACACATCTCCTACAGCTGGCACAGGTCTCCTATGGATGGCACGCGTCCCCCTGTGCTGCCCATGGCCCCCTATGGATGGCACACGTCCCGTGTGCTGCCCGTGGCCCCCTATGGATGGCGCGCGTCCCCCTGTGCTGCCCACGGCCCCCTATGGATGGCACACATCCCCCTGTACTGCCCATGGCCTCCTATGGATTGCATACATTCCCCTGTGCTGCCTATGGCCCCCTATGGATTGCACACGTCCCTCTGTGCTGCCTTTGGCCCCCTATGGATTGCACACGTCCTCCTGTGCTGCCCATGGCCCCTATAGATCGCACAAGTCCCCCTGTGTTAGATATCACCCCCATGCTGCTGCCCATAGTAAAATAAAACACTCTTTCCTTACCTTCTCCAGTGCTGTCCTCCCTCCTTTCTCCCTCCATGCTTCTGCTCCTCCACTTCCTGGTTCTCGGTGCCGGTCATGTGATCGGCACAGCAGAGTGATATCATCTATGCGTGCCTGATCACAGTGGAAGCAGGGACACCGGGGAGAAACGCTGGAGGGGGTAAGTAAAGCTTTGTTGTTTTAGGATGAGCAGCAGCATGGTGGCCATATCTAACACAGGGGGCATGTGCCATCACAGGGGGGCGCAGGCACATATAATATGCGCCGCTACCCCAGCCCGTCACTGCGGTGCGGTTTCAGCACCACGGTGATGGACAGCGGCTGTGCATATTATATGAGCGGGAGCAGGAGATCTAACGCTGCCGCCCGCAGCTTTCACCTGCCCCCAGCAGCGCTCCAGAGCTGCCCCCACCTCCCCTGGACCCTGCAGTGTATACAGTTAGGTCCAGAAATATTTGGACAGTGACACAAGTTTTGTTATTTTAGCTGTTTACAAAAACATGTTCAGAAATACAATTATATATATAATATGGGCTGAAAGTGCACACTCCCAGCTGCAATATGAGAGTTTTCACATCCAAATCGGAGAAAGGGTTTAGGAATCATAGCTCTGTAATGCATACCCTCCTCTTTTTAAAGGGACCAAAAGTAATTGGACAAGGGACTCTAAGGGCTGCAATTAACTCTGAAGGCGTCTCCCTCGTTAACCTGTAATGAATGAAGTATTTAAAAGGTCTGGGGTTGATTACAGGTGTGTGGTTTTGCATTTGGAAGCTGTTGCTGTGACCAGACAACATGCGGTCTAAGGAACTCTCAATTGAGGTGAAGCAGAACATCCTGAGGCTGAAAAAAAGAAAAAATCCATCAGAGAGATAGCAGACATGCTTGGAGTAGCAAAATCAACAGTCGGGTACATTCTGAGAAAAAAGGAATTGACTGGTGAGCTTGGGAACTCAAAAAGGCCTGGGCGTCCACGGATGACAACAGTGGTGGATGATCGCCGCATACTTTCTTTGGTGAAGAAGAACCCGTTCACAACATCAACTGAAGTCCAGAACACTCTCAGTGAAGTAGGTGTATCTGTCTCTAAGTCAACAGTAAAGAGAAGACTCCATGAAAGTAAATACAAAGGGTTCACATCTAGATGCAAACCATTCATCAATTCCAAAAATAGACAGGCCACAGTTAAATTTGCTGAAAAACACCTCATGAAGCCAGCTCAGTTCTGGAAAAGTATTCTATGGACAGATGAGACAAAGATCAACCTGTACCAGAATGATGGGAAGAAAAAAGTTTGGAGAAGAAAGGGAACGGCACATGATCCAAGGCACACCACATCCTCTGTAAAACATGGTGGAGGCAACGTGATGGCATGGGCATGCATGGCTTTCAATGGCACTTGGTCACTTGTGTTTATTGATGACATAACAGCAGACAAGAGTAGCCGGATGAATTCTGAAGTGTACCGGGATATACTTTCAGCCCAGATTCAGCCAAATGCCGCAAAGTTGATCGGACGGCGCTTCATAGTACAGATGGACAATGACCCCAAGCATACAGCCAAAGCTACCCAGGAGTCCATGAGTGCAAAAAAGTGGAACATTCTGCAATTGCCAAGTCAATCACCAGATCTTAACCCAATTGAGCATGCATTTCACTTGCTCAAATCCAGACTTAAGACGGAAAGACCCACAAACAAGCAAGACCTGAAGGCTGCGGCTGTAAAGGCCTGGCAAAGCATTAAGAAGGAGGAAACCCAGCATTTGGTGATGTCCATGGGTTCCAGACTTAAGGCAGTGATTGCCTCCAAAGGATTCGCAACAAAATATTGAAAATAAAAATATTTTGTTTGGGTTTGGTTTATTTGTCCAATTGCTTTTGACCTCCCAAAATGTGGAGTGTTTGTAAAGAAATGTGTACAATTCCTACAATTTCTATCAGATATTTTTGTTCAAACCTTCAAATTAAACGTTACAATCTGCTCTTGAATTCTGTTGTAGAGGTTTCATTTCAAATCCAATGTGGTGGCATGCAGAGCCCAACTCGCGAAAATTGGGTCACTGTCCAAATATTTCTGGACCTAACTGTATGTGTATATATATATCTATATATATAATTGCCTTATTCTGTCTGTCTGTCTGTCTGTCTGTCATGCTTCAAAATTGTGTCCTTCCGGTGACACAAAGCTGATTGGCCGCTGGGCTCGCCATGGCCCCGCCCCCCCACACGGATTGGCCTCTCGCCCCGGCTCTCTGCAGGCCCCGCCCCCCTCACGCAATGCACGCTCGCTCTGGCCCAACTGACACGGAGCTCCGATTCCCAGGTGAGTACACACACACATCACACTCACTCTCACACACACCTCACACATCACAACATCCTGGGATATCGCTTGCTTCTACACCGGCTCCGTCAGGATCCCAGCAGCGCCAGACATAACCTTGCGATGCTGGGATCTTGACGGAGGCCGTGAAAGCTGGTAACCATTATACACATCGGGTAACTAAGGTCCCTTAGTTACCCGATGTGTATCATAGTTACCAGTGTACACCGGCTCCCACTCACTCTCACACACACCTCACACACACATCACATCGCATCCACACATCAAGGTCCTGCAGCGGCGGAAAATACAGACACATAACAGCACACACACACACATACACACATCAGATCACACTCACCCTCACACACACCTCACACACACCTCACACACACATCACATCGCATCCACATACTCACAACATCCTGGGATATCGCTTGCTTCTCGGCGGCGATACTGTGCTGTGAGCTTCCAGGACCTGACGGAGGATCACATGGCCAGAAGCATGTGATATCTCCGGATGTTGTGAGTATCAGCGCGTATGTGCGATTTCGTCAGTGTCTGTGTGTGTGAGTGTATGCGATCGGGTGTGTGTGAGTGTATGCGATCGGGTGTGTGTGAGTGTATGCGATCGGTTGTGTGTGTGAGTGTATGCGATCGGGTGTGTGTGAGTGTATGCGATCGGGTGTGTGTGAGTGTATGCGATCGGGTGTGTGTGAGTGTATGCGATCGGGTGTGGGTGAGTGTATGCGATCGGTTGTGTGTGTGAGTGTATGCGATCGGGTGTGTGTGAGTGTATGCGATCGGGTGTGGGTGAGTGTCGGCAGAGGAGCACGGCGTGCTGGAGGAGGCTGGGAGCAGAGAGGCTGATCTTGGGGAAGGCTGGGAGGGGGAGGCTGATGCTGGGGGAGACTGGGAGGGGAAGGCTAATGCTGAAGGAGGCTGGGAGGAGAGAGGCTGAACCTGGGGAAGGCTGGGAAGGGGAGGCTGATGCTGAGGGAGGCTGGAAGGAGAGAGGCTGAGGCTGGGAGGAGAGAGGCTGATGCTGGGGAAGGCTGGAAGGAGAGAGGCTGAGGCTGGGAGGAGAGAGGCTGATGCTGGGGAAGGCTGATGCTGAGGGAGGCTGGGAGGGGAAAGCTGATGCTGGGGAAGGCTGGGAGGACGGAGGCTGGGAGGAGAGAGGCTGATCCTGGGGAAGGCTGGGAGAGGGAGGCTGATGCTGGGGGAGGCTGATGCTGGGGAAGGCTGGGAGGACGGAGGCTGGGAGGAGAGAGGCTGATCCTGGGGAAGGCTGGGAGAGGGAGGCTGATGCTGGAGGAGGCTAGAAGGAGAGAGGCTGATGCTGGGGGAGGCTAGAAGGAGAGAGGCTGATGCTGGGGGAGGCTAGAAGGAGAGAGGCTGATGCTGCGGGCAGAGAGGCTGATGCTGCGGGCAGAGAGGCTGATGCTGGTGCAGCATGGGGAATGGAGCACGATGGGGGTGCGCAGCATGGGGGATGGAGCACGATGGGGAGTGCGCAGCATGGGGGATGGAGCACGTTTGGGAGTGCGCAGCATGGCGGATGGACCACATTTGGGAGTGCGCAGCATGGAGGATGGAGCACGTTTGGCAGTGCGTAGCATGGCGGATGGACCACGTTTGGGAGTGCGCAGCATGGCGGGTGGAGCACGTTTGGGAGTGCGCAGCATGGCGGATGGAGCATGATGGGGGGTGTGCAGCATGGCGGATAGAGCACGATGGGGAGTGCGCAGCATGGCGGATGGAGCACGTTTGGGAGTGCGCAGCATGGGGGATGCAGCACGATGGGGAGTGCGCAGTATGGCGGATGGAGCACGTTTGGGAGTGCGCAGCATGGCGGATGGACCACGTTTGGGAGTGCGCAGCATGGCGGATGCAGCACGTTTGGGAATGCGCAGCATGGGGGATGCAGCACGATGGGGAGTGCGCTGCATGGGGGATGGAGCACGATGGGGGGTGCGCAGCATGGGGGATGGAGCACGTTTGGGAGTGCGCAGCATGGCGGATAGAGCACGATGGGGAGTGCGCAGCATGGCGGATGGAGCACGTTTGGGAGTGCGCAGCATGGGGGATGCAGCACGATGGGGAGTGCGCAGTATGGCGGATGGAGCACGTTTGGGAGTGTGCAGCATGGCGGATGGAGCACGTTTGGGAGTGCGCAGCATGGCGGATGGAGCACGTTTGGGAGTGCGCTGCATGGGGGATGGAGCACGATGGGGAGTGCGCTGCATGGGGGATGGAGCACGATGGGGGGTGCGCAGCATGGGGGATGGAGCACGATGGAAGGTGCACACCTCCCCCCAACACACACACACACGCGCACTGCACAACACACACACACTGGGAACCACAAACAACGCCCTACACAGACACCCACACACACAGACAACGCTGCACACACACAACACCCAACACACAAACACCGCAGCACACACAAATATACGCACATACCGCATAACACACACATTGCTCAAAACATACCTCCCCCCAAAACACACCACACACACACAAACCGCACAACACACACACACACACAACGCTACAGACACACAGCGCTCCACAAACAACGCAACACACGCAACACACATACAACACCGCTCTCACCCCCCGCCACACCCAGAACATGTACAGCGCCCTACACAAACACTTGGTAACTACACACAACAACATATATATATATATATATATATATAACAAAAATCATACATGAACTACACAATACGTAAATTCTAGAATACCCGATGCGTAGAATCGGGCCACCTTCTAGTATATATATATATATATATATATATATATATATATATATATACCCCCCATATATTCGGATTATAAGACACACCCCCTACTTTCCCCCAAAATTTGGGGTAACAAAAGTGTGTCTTATAAAGCGAAAAATACGGTACCGTAAGATGTGAATGTTGTATAAAATCTAAAGCTACAAGAATGTCTATACCTAAAGAAAGTGAGACGAAAAGCACAAGACCACTTGATTTGGTGCATACTGACGCATGTGGACACATGAAAGTGACTACATTAGGAGGCAATAGATATATAGTGACTTTTATAGATGACTACTCAAGATACACAGTCACATACTTGATCAAGAACAAAAGTGAAGTTTTCAATAAATTAGTAGACTACGTGACGAAGTCGAATAACAAGTTTCAGAGGAAGCCAATTGTCATTAGAAGTTATAATGAAGGTGAATTCACAGGACACGAAATAGAAAACTACTTAAGACAAAATGGTGTAGAGCATCAAAAGACTGTTCCATACACACCTGAACAAAATGGGGTAGCAGAAAGGAAAAACAGAACTCTGACTGAAATGATAAGATGTATGCTAACAGATTCCAAACTACCAGAGAAATATTGGGGTCAAGCAGCAATGACAGATACTTACCTACAGAACCGACTTTTTACTAGAAAACTGAAAAAACACCCATATGAACTGTGGAAGGGTAAGAAATCAAGTGTGAATCATTTAAGAGTTTTTGGATGCAAAGTTTTTGTATTTATTCCAACAGAAAAACGTTCCAAACTTCAAAACAGATCCATAGAAGGAATATTTGTTGGATATAGTGAAAATTGCAAAGGATATAGAATCCTAGATCCCAAAACAGACAGAGTTACAGTGAGTAACAGTGTGACATTCATTGAGGATCTAAATGAAGACACTATGATTTCACTAGAACCAAAAAATGAGAAAAACAGCAGTGATATAGCTGAAAGAACATTTGATGAAAATAAAGTTGAAATTGATGAAAAACAGAATACTGAAATTAAGAGATACAACTACAGACACAGAACCAAGACGTTCAATAAGAGAAAACAAAGGAAAACCATCAATACGTCTTTCATACAAGGCAAGTACAAGCAAAATTTATGAACCTACATATTGGGAAGACATATCTCGACTTCCTGAAGAAGAAGCTAATAAATGGATAAAGCCAACAGAAACAGAAATAAAATCCATGCATGACTCAAAGACATGGACACTGACAGAATTGCCAGAAGGAAGAAAAGCTATAGCATGCAAATGGGTTTTTAAATTAAAATACCAAACAGATGGCAAAGCTGAATGATAACGAGCAAGACTCATAGCTAAAGGTTATTCTCAAAAATACGGAGAAGACTATGATCAAACATTTGCTCCAGTTGTCAAACATACTACAATAAGAACTTTGTTTGCAATTGCAGCAATGAAACAAATGGAGCTGAAACATCTGGACATAAAAACAGCATTTTTGAATGGAGATTTAACAGAAGATTTTTGCAACCTCCAGGATTCAAAGATAAAAGTAACCCGAACATGGTTTGTAAACTACAGAAAAATATATACGGTTTAACACAAGCTGTTAAAGCGTGGAATGATAAAATCACAGAAGTTCTCACAAACGAATAATTTCAAAGAAGCAAAGCTGATCCCTGCCTATACATTAAAAGACCGATGGACAGATGGATCTATGTACTCATATATGTTGATGATATTTTAGTTTGTTTTGAAAAAGAAAGGGATAAAGAGAACATACTAAGAATTCTGAATTAACATTTCGAGATCAAATACTTGGGAAATGTGAAACAGTACCTAGGAATACAGATAGAAAGAGAAGAAGATTGAAGTTTCCTACTTAATCAAAATCACATGATTCAAGACATAATCGAAACATTTGGATTGAAGGATGCAAAAACAGTAAAGTCTCCAATGGAAACCAATTATCTTAAAGAGATGAATAGTGAGCAAAATGTGTTACCAAATAATGAAGAGTACTGAATGGCAATAGGAAAATTAGTGTATCTAGCAACTGTTACAAGGCCGGACATCGCAAAAGCAGTAGGAATTCTGAGTTGAAAAGTGTCGAAGCCAAATAAAAAGGATTGGAATGCCACGAAGAGAGTAATACGTTATTTGTAAGCAACTAGCAACGTTAAACTGTAACTACCTACAAGTGATAAATGCACTTTAACTGGATACGTTGATGCAGATTGAGCTGGAGATCCAACTGACAGGAAATCTACCTGTGGCCATCTTTTCTATCTCTCAGGCGCAATCTATAGTAACGTTGTCATCAATAAAAGCAGAATATGTTGCAGCAGCACATGCGAATCAAGAAGTTCTATGGTTAAGACAATTGCTAACAGACCTAGGACAACCACAGTTGGAACCAACAAAAATAATTGAGGACAATCAAGGATTTCTTGTTCTTGCTCAGATGGAAAGCGTTAACACAAGAACCAAGCACATTGATGTGAAGTATCATTTCTTGAAGGATCACCAGGAACAAGGAATCCTGAAATTAGAATGTTGTCCAACTGAAGATATGACAGCAGATATTTTCCCAAAGATTTTGAATGCTGAAAGACATCAAAGACTAATGAAGAAATTAGGCTTAATTGAATAAGTCCTTACTGTTGAGAAAAGGTGTTGGTATATGCAACAGTTGAAGGACTTCTTTATTTGTGCGAAGGAGGACTTTATGGTGATCTGGCAGTAGATGGCGATGTTTTGCTGTTTCCTTACTCCCTGTATTGTAGAAAGTTTCTTGTTGTTTTTTCCTTCTAGTTTTTTTTTCTCTTCTGATGCAATGCTGTAAGATTTGTACATACTTTTACCTCATACTTCCAGAAGTAAAGAGCTTGCGTTATCCCATGTAATCTACTCTGTGAACTTTCTACTGCAACTTGGAAGCCAGAAGCTGTGCAACATATTGACAAAACCTTTTTCATTTTCTTGTGTAATTTTGACCATATAAGGTATAATTGTGATCATTCTACTATCACTTGATTGTGTCCTTGACTATAAAGTGTGTTATTGTGACTATTCTCACATTGTTTCTAGCATCATTTTGGACATTCTTTGCGGACATCAATTGTGTTAGAATTGATGTTCCAGTTGTGGATAACACCTGTGAATATAGGGAGTGGTTGCTGTTATAATCTAGCGCCCACTTCCCTAGATTGTATGGTCTTATAGTGCTGGTTGCACAGCAACCGTTTATGTTGTGTGTGATTTAATTTTAATAGCATTTATTAAAGGTTATATTTTAATTCGTTTTCACACATTTGGTTATATAAATTGCTCTGCTTATTATTCATGACTTTGATGAGCATTATACATGATTCTGATTTTTTTTTCACACCACCATTCCATTTACGGGCGTGGCTGCACATTCTTCTGAAGTTCTGGCTGCAGTGTAGTCCCAACTCCATTGACTTTAATGGAAGCAGTTTTTTTGGCGAATAACTGTAAAGCGTGGGGTTTAAATTTCCCTTCAAAACATAGTCTATGATGTTCCCTGAGTCAAATGGAGTGTCTGTGCAAAATGTTGTGATTGTACATGCGACGGTGTGAATTCCTTTAGCGGACATACATACACTACAGTTCAAAAGTTTGGGGTCACCCAGACAATTTTGTCTTTTCCATGAGAAATCATACTTTTATTTATCAAATTAGTTGCATAATGAATAGAAAGTATAGTCCAGACATTGACAAGGTTAGAAAAAATGATTTTTACTTGAAATAATAATTTTCTCTTCACACTTTGCTTTCTGCACAGAATGCTCCTTTGCAGCAATTCAAGCTTTGCAGACCTTTGGCATTCTGTTAATTTGCGGAGGTAATCTGGAGATATATCACCCCATGCTTCACCCCTTCTACAAGTTGGATTGGCTTGATGGGCACTTTTTGCGTACCATACAGTCAAGCTTCTCCCACAACAGCTCAATAGGGTTGAGATCTGGTGACTGGCTGGCCACTCCATTACGGATAGAATACCAGCTGCCTGCTTCTTCCCTAAATAGTTAATGCATAATTTGGAGGTCATTGTCCTGTTGTAGGATGAAATTGGCTCCAATCAAGTGCTGTCCACAGGGTATGGCATGGCATTGTAAAATGGAGTGATAGCCTTCCGTATTCAAAATCTCTTTTACATTGTACAAATCTCTCACTTAACCAGCACCAAAGCAACCCCAGACCATCACATTACCTCCACCATGCTTCACAGATGGCGTCAGGCTCTGTTCCAGCATCTTTTCAGTAGTTCTGCGTCTCACAAATGTTCTTCTGTATGATTCAGACACCTCAAACTTCGATTTGTCTGTCCATAACACTTTTTTCCAATCTTGCTCTGTCCAATGTCTGTGTTCTTTTGCTCATATTAATCTTTTCCTTTTATTAGCCAGTCTCAGATATGGCTTTGTCTTTGCCACTCTGCCCTGAAGGCCAGCATCCCAGAGTCACCTGTTCATTGTAGACGTTGACACTGGCATTTTGTGGGTACTTTTTAATGAAGCTGCCAGTTGAGGATCTGGGAGTGGTCGATTTCTCAAAGTAGAGACTTT
The DNA here is from genome assembly GCF_048569485.1 of Anomaloglossus baeobatrachus. Taxonomy (NCBI): domain Eukaryota; kingdom Metazoa; phylum Chordata; class Amphibia; order Anura; family Aromobatidae; genus Anomaloglossus; species Anomaloglossus baeobatrachus. The sequence goes on along the minus strand of NC_134354.1, from coordinate 37,428,282 downwards.
AATGTAATTATCTTGTTGCTCAGTTGTGCAGCGCGGCCTTTCACTTCTCTTTCTACTCTGGTTAGAGCCTGTTGGTGCTCTTCTCTGAAGGGAGTAGTACACACCTTTTTGTAGGAAATTTTCAGTTTTTGGCAATTTCTCGCAAGGAATATCCTTTATTTCTAAGAACAAGAATAGACTGTTGAGTTTCACATGAAAGTTCTCTTTTTCTGGCAATTTTGAGAGCTTAATGGAACCAACAAATGTACTGCTCCAGATTCTCAACTAGCTCAAAGGAAGGTCAGTTTTATAGCTTCTCTAATCAGAAATACTGTTTTAAGCTGTGCTAACATACTTGCACAACGGATTTTTAAACATCCATTAGCCTTCTAACACAGTTAGCAAACACAATGTACCATTAGAACACTGGAGTGGTGGTTGTTTGAAATGGGCCTCTATACACCTATCAAAAACAGGAGGAGATGAGTAAAGACGCTTCAAGCACTATGTATTTTTCATGCGTATTTATTAATAAATTTCCTAGGTCAGAAACATAATGAAAAAATACATATACAAATGCATACAAAGTGTAAAAGAAGTAAGGCTAAGAGGAAAGATCTTAAAAGGTACAAACATAACCTGCAAGGATCATGTAGAGGGTCCTAAGAAACTATTAGGAAGTGATATCAAAATATCATATCATACAGTTCCAGATATGCACAAAATTATACATCGTGTGTCCACATAAATGCCCAAAAAGTTGCAAAAAGGATGAACCCAGGGTCTACTCACACCTACTGTATGGAACCACAGGGCTTATCTCAATCCAAAAGGCCATAGTTTGTCTGGTTAGAGTGGAAATATCAGACACTCACAATTGTGTACAAATGCCCACACATTGCACAACAAATGACCATGCCCGAGGTCTGCTTGAACCTGCTATATAAAGCAAACACCGTGTGAAAAATAACTATCCGTTTTCATTCAATAGACCTCAGCAGGATCCCAGACATCCGGGCACAATAATTTGTTAGTCAATCTCAGAACACACAACTGTACACAACTGGGCAAGATCCATGACCACAAAGCTCGCATTAACCATTATGCATCCCTAGCAGGCACATCAAAATATTTAGTGGCGATTTATAAAGGGGTCCAGTCCGTGCACAGCCAAATATTGTCAGGCACTATAGGTTGTGCTCAAAAATCCACTTTAAACAGGGGATTATACCAAGGCAATAAAGGCATATGCACTGCAGGAGCCCCGTACACACTACACTCAGCAGGGAAATCGCACTACCATTTGAGGCAATTTCGGCCAGAGATATATATGTCTAGGCACCAACTGTGCACAAAGGAGCCATTGTGAATGAGTGTGTATATCTCATAGAAACTAAGTACATAAAAAAGGAACTTGTGTGAAAAAGTGAGGGCTGCAAGGGGATCCTGTCCCCACACTGCACAATGCTGCTGAACACCTATGTATTGTACTTTACATCAATTATATAAAGGTTAAAACACAGCAGTAAAGGCATATGCGCACAGGAACCCCGTACATACCATCCTCTACAAGAAAGACACTGGCAGGTTAGTCAGGTGAAAAGGGGTTAAACCCCAAGAGAACCTCCAACGTACGTTTCACAAAACCTGTGTATTGTTGCTTCGTCAGGGAGTGCTTCCACTCCCTGACGAAGCAACAATACACAGGTTTTGTGAAACGTACGTTGGAGGTTCTCTTGGGGTTTAACCCCTTTTCACCTGACTAACCTGCCAGTGTCTTTCTTGTAGAGGATGGTATGTACGGGGTTCCTGTGCGCATATGCCTTTACTGCTGTGTTTTAACCTTTATATAATTGATGTAAAGTACAATACATAGGTGTTCAGCAGCATTGTGCAGTGTGGGGACAGGATCCCCTTGCAGCCCTCACTTTTTCACACAAGTTCCTTTTTTATGTACTTAGTTTCTATGAGATATACACACTCATTCACAATGGCTCCTTTGTGCACAGTTGGTGCCTAGACATATATATCTCTGGCCGAAATTGCCTCAAATGGTAGTGCGATTTCCCTGCTGAGTGTAGTGTGTACGGGGCTCCTGCAGTGCATATGCCTTTATTGCCTTGGTATAATCCCCTGTTTAAAGTGGATTTTTGAGCACAACCTATAGTGCCTGACAATATTTGGCTGTGCACGGACTGGACCCCTTTATAAATCGCCACTAAATATTTTGATGTGCCTGCTAGGGATGCATAATGGTTAATGCGAGCTTTGTGGTCATGGATCTTGCCCAGTTGTGTACAGTTGTGTGTTCTGAGATTGACTAACAAATTATTGTGCCCGGATGTCTGGGATCCTGCTGAGGTCTATTGAATGAAAACGGATAGTTATTTTTCACACGGTGTTTGCTTTATATAGCAGGTTCAAGCAGACCTCGGGCATGGTCATTTGTTGTGCAATGTGTGGGCATTTGTACACAATTGTGAGTGTCTGATATTTCCACTCTAACCAGACAAACTATGGCCTTTTGGATTGAGATAAGCCCTGTGGTTCCATACAGTAGGTGTGAGTAGACCCTGGGTTCATCCTTTTTGCAACTTTTTGGGCATTTATGTGGACACACGATGTATAATTTTGTGCATATCTGGAACTGTATGATATGATATTTTGATATCACTTCCTAATAGTTTCTTAGGACCCTCTACATGATCCTTGCAGGTTATGTTTGTACCTTTTAAGATCTTTCCTCTTAGCCTTACTTCTTTTACACTTTGTATGCATTTGTATATGTATTTTTTCATTATGTTTCTGACCTAGGAAATTTATTAATAAATACGCATGAAAAATACATAGTGCTTGAAGCATCTTTACTCATCTCCTCCTGTTTTTGGTTTATCTTTTGAGTAGCTCAGTTCCACAATGCAGTGTCCCAATTAAGGGACTTATGCATTGTGGATTAATATACTGTTGGAATATATGTCTCTATACACCTATGTAGATATTGCATTAAAAACCAGTCATTTGCAGCTAGAATAGTCATTTACCACATTAAAATGTATAGAGTGTATTTCTGTTTAATTTAATGTTAGCTTCATTGAAAAAAAAAAAGTGCTTTCCTTTCAAAAATCAGGAAATATCTAAGTGACCCTAAACTTTTGAACTGTAGTGTACATACATACATACACTCAGCTTTATATATTATACTACCAGTAGATCAATCTGCCCATGCGTCGCCACTGGCGCCGTTTTTTTGAAGACCACTAGTCGATAAATCTGGGCACATGATGGTTACAGCAAGGACCGTGACAGCACAAAAATTCAAAATGGAAGCAGGTCACTCAAAAGCAGTGACCTGTCATACAAACACCAGAGGCACGCACAGGAGCTGGGGCAGGAGCAGAAGACAAAGCCCACAGTCCTTCCCCCATGCACCTAAATCTAAATAATTCAAAAACTTCAAATGTGGATTACAGAACAACAACACAGATTTCTTCACTAAAGGTATCGATTTATTCTGTACAGTAGCCCCATTATGGCATGCCTTTACTTTACATTGCTAAATCATGCTTGTGGCTGGATGTGGAGTCGTCAGTTGTGTGGGGAGTGAACTGTTCTTAATTAGGCCAGACATATTGTTCCTTTGCTCGGTAAATCAAGACAAGTTAGCCATTATTTCATGTAAGTCTGACCGGAGCCCTATTGTCTGTTAGCTTGTTGATTGGCTGATAAGTGAGGATTGCCTCAGACCCTTTGACTACATCAATCAAAGGAAAATTATGCAGTCGGATTGAACTAGAGACCAATGAGAGAACAGCCATCTCCCACCAATCCTCTAAAAAACAATAACCTGAAATGAGGGGCATAAAACGGGTGTTACGGGGGGCTGTCTGATAATAACTGAAAGGAGTATCAGACAGTCAGGGTCCACCGTGCAAAGACTTTGCTGCAGACTATGGCAGAGTGCAATACCTCTGTTAACTCACAGAAGAATCTAATAAGTAAGTAAAGCAATTCCTCCCTTACTTGGAGGGTGTGTGGAATGATCTCTGTTAATAATCACAGAGACAAAGGCAATGTGTGCGAAATGGCACCTACCTAGGTCCGCTCTTCTAGTGGTGCAAAAGAGACGAACAGCAGCGTAAGCCGCACAAAGCTCCTACCTGCGTTCGCTCCACTAGTGTGCGAGGACACGAACCACTAGATATGGCACCTGCCTAGGTCCGCTCTTCTAGTGGTGCAAAAGAGACGAACAGCAGCGTAAGCCGCACAAAGCTCCTACCTCTGTTCGCTCCCCTAGTGTGCGAGGATACGAACAACTGCCAGACGCAGTATAAGGAACGTTACCCTAGCGGCAACGTCCACCTACGAGTAGAATCACAAGGCCCAGCCAGACCATGTGCCTCAGGCACCTGCCTATGTCCGCTCCCCTAAGAGGTAAGGATACGGACAGCAGCCGAAGCTGTAAGATATAAGAACGCTACCCTGCCGGTAGCGCTCACCTAGCATAGACAGAGGAATGCCTAGAGGAACGCGCACAGAGCGTCTACTCATATGCATGAACCAAGAGGACTGAGCACCATGCGGCGTGTATCAGGGTCTTATATAGACTCTGTGCCTCATCCAAGATGGAGGACACCAGAGCCAATCCGCTGCCAGAACGACAGGAGTGACGTCATGCTGGCCTATCACCGAGCAAGACGTCACAAGCACATGACCAGCGACCAATCGGCATAGAAGGTGTCAGAGACATGTGACCTCGTGTCAGCGATGATGTCACCCGCACATGTGCAATGGCTCCAAGATTGGACTTAGTCTCCGGCGCTCGCACATGTGCAGTAGCAAGAAATCTGGACTTAGTCTCCAGCGCTCGCACATGTGCAGTAGCAAGAAATCTGGACTTAGTCTCCAGCGCTCGCACATGTGCAGTAGCAAGAAATCTGGACATAGTCTCCAGTGCTCGCAGCAACCGTAACAGTACCTCCCCCTCAAGGGCCCCCTCCCGGCGACGCAGGTAATCGGCAACTAAGTCGGGAGCATGGACAGCCTCCTCAGGCTCCCAAGAGCGATGTTCCGGGCCATAGCCCTCCCAATCTATCAAGAAGAACCTGCGCCCTCTAACCATCTTAGAACCAACTATGGCTCGTACCTCATAGCTAGAGCGAGAGGAATCAGAGGCAGGAGAGTGCACTTCACGAGCGTGAGGTAAAATAGCCGGCTTTAGCAGTGAGACATGGAATTTGTCATGAATCCTAAGATGGACAGGTAACTTCAATTGATAGACTACAGGATTTACCTGTCGAAGAACCTCATAAGGACTCAGGAAGCGAGGAGCAAATTTGACAGAGCTCACTCTAAGTTTCACGTGTTTTGCAGAGAGCCACACAAAGTCCCCTGGAGAAAAGACAGGAGCCGGGCGACGAAACCGATCGGACACCGTCTTCATACGGTCCTTAGCTGCTTGGATCGACTCTTGAGTCCGATCCCAAACCTCTCTGGCATTAGTTGCCCAGTCGGCCACAAGAGGAGGAGGTGCAGCAGCGGGAAACGGTACTGGTACCCTAGGGTGTTGCCCATTATTGAGTACGAACGGTGTCTGCCCAGTGGCCTCAGCCAGCGAATTGTTAAGGGCAAATTCTGCCCAGGGTAGGAGGGAGGACCAGTTATCGTGGTTCTCAGCAACAAAGTGTCGAAGGTATATAATCATAGATTGATTGGTACGTTCAACCAAACCATTAGTCTCCGGATGGTATGCCGAAGAGAGATTCAACTCAATTTGCAGAAGGCTACAAAGATCTCGCCAGAAACGGGAAGTAAATTGCGGGCCTCTATCACAAATGATACGATCTGGCATCCCGTGAAGCCTAAAGACATGCTTGAGGAATAGTTTGGCTAGTACCCTGGAAGATGGGATTCTCGATAACGGTACGAGATGAACCATCCGGGAGAAATGGTCCGTAATGACCCACACAAATCTATGTCCCTGTGAACATGGAAGATCACCCACAAAGTCCATGCCTACCACCTCCCATGGTCTATCTGGCACTGGTAAAGGATGCAAGAGCCCAGCCGGTCTCTGCCGTAATGGACGGTTGCGAGCACACGAGTAGCAGGAACCGACATATCTCTTGACGTGGCTGGCTAAGTGTGGCCACCAATACCACCTCTCCAGTAACTCTCGTGTCCGCCTAATACCAAAATGCCCACCCACCTTTGAGGTGTGGGCCCATGACAGTATATCATTCTGTCGATCAGGCGGAACAAAGGTCTTGCCCGGTGGGATTTTTATCTAACGTCACAGGGGAGAGCGTATGAAAAACCCTGGAGGGAAGGATAAGACGAGGTTCGTCAATCTCTTCCTGGGTAGAAAGCATAGAGCGAGACAGGGTGTCTGCCTTGTTATTCTTACTCCCAGACAGATAGTTGATGGAGAAGTGAAAGCGGGAGAAAAACAAGGACCAGCGGGCTTGGCGAGGATTCAGGCGCTGAGCGGTTTGTAAGTACGTCAGATTCTTATGGTCTGTATAGACCTGGAAAGGATGTTTCGCTCCTTCCAGCAAGTGACGCCACTCCTCCAAGGCTAATCTCAAGGCGAGCAGTTCCCTATCCCCAATGGTATAGTTTCTCTCTGCCGGTGAAAAGGTTTTAGCAAAGAAGAAACACGGCCTTTTTCTACCTGCACCGTTCTTTTGATACAAGACCGCACCAGCACCCACTGAAGAGGCATCAACCTCTAAGAGGAAGGGCTTATTCTCATCGGGTCTTTGAAGAACGGGAGCAGTTGAAAAGTGTCTTTTTACTGCCTCAAAAGCCTGAGATGTCTCAGTAGACCAGGCTTTGGGATTAGCACCTTTCTTAGTCAAGGCCACCAAAGGGGCCACCAAAGTAGAAAAATGGGGTATGAACTGCCTGTAATAATTTATGAATCCTAAGAAGCGTTGCACCGCCTTCAAGGAATGAGGTTCGGACCATTGCAGGACAGCAGAGAGCTTCGCAGGATCCATAGCCAGACCCTCTTGTGAGATAATGTAACCCAAAAAAGGCAATGAGGACTGCTCGACTACACATTTCTCGAGTTTAGCAAACAATGAGTGCTCCCTTAAACGGGAAAGGACACGAACGACATCCTGACGATGAGTCTCCAGATCAGGAGAAAAAATCAGGATGTCGTCCAGATACACCACTACTGAGGATAACAGTAAATCCCTGAACACATCGTTTACGAAGTCCTGAAATACTACGGGTGCATTACATAACCCAAAAGGCATGACGAGGTATTCATAGTGACCGTCTCGGGTGTTAAAAGCGGTCTTCCATTCGTCACCCTTTCGAATTCGTACCAAGTTATACGCACCCCGCAGATCCAACTTCGTAAAAACTTGAGCTCCTCTCAGTCTGTCAAAGAGCTCCGAAATTAAAGGTAATGGGTATTTGTTCTTTATTGTGATTGCGTTGAGACCCCTGTAATCTATGCAGGGACGCAAATCACCCTCTTTCTTCCGAACAAAGAAAAACCCAGCTCCCGCGGGAGAGACAGACTTACGAATGAACCCCTTCTCTAAACTCTTTCTTATATAGGTCGACATGGCCTCCGTCTCAGGTATCGACAGGGGTAAACCCTGCCTTTAGGTGGAACCGAACCTGGGATAAGGTCTATGGCACAGTCATACGGCCTATGGGGTGGAAGAACCTCAGCACCCTGTTTGGAGAACACGTCAGCGAAATCCAAATAGGGTGTAGGTATGGGAGAGAGATCAGTTGATGCAACCGCAACGACCTTAGGTGGTAAGGGAAGACATCGGGACTGACATTTCGAACCCCAACTAATAATGCTGTCAGACTCCCAGTCAATGTGAGGAGCATGAGTCCGAAGCCATGGAAGACCCAGAAGGACGTCGTCTATACCCTCAGGCAAAACAAGAAAAGAAATCTCCTCTATGTGACCCTGAGACAGGGAAAGGCGCAAGGGAACTGTCCTCAATGTAATGGAGTCAGACAACATAGTTCCATTAACAACACGGACAGGAATAGGCGCCTCTAACATGATAGAGGGAATATTGTGTCCCTTTACAAATCCTGAGGACACAAAAATCCCGTCAGCTCCGGAATCCACAAAAGCCATAATAGGCCATGTATTCTCAGGTAACGAGAGCTGACCTGGGATACAACACTTAGAGGGTGCAGAAGACGTCTCTAGTAACCCCCCTCTAATGGTTACTAGGCCAGGAAGTTTCCCTGACGACTAGGACACTTGTTGGCATAGTGCCCAGCCTGACGACATACATAACATATAGGAGGACAAGACTTGCGTAGTCTGGAGGACGTATGACCTAACTCCATAGGAGTGGGAGATGTTTCAGATGCTGAGGAAGATGGTAGTGGACCCTCAACAACTGGAATAGCCCGATGCTTAGGGCGTGAGGAAGAGACCTCGAGTCTACGTTCCTTATGGCGTACATCGATCCTCGTTGCTACTGTGATCAAGTCCTCCAGAGAAGCAGGGACCTCACGAGTAGCAAGGGCATCCTTGACATAGCCTGCCAACCCTCTCCAGAAGATAGGAATCAACACCTTCTCTGGCCAATCTAGTTCTGCCACCAGAGTTCTAAAAGCAATGGCATAAGAACTAGTGGATAACGAACCCTGAGATAGATCTAACAGTCTCAGGGCCGCATCATGGGTAACCTGCGGACCCATGAATACCGCCTTAAGAGCATCAAGAAAGTCTTGATGTCTCAGAGTAACCACATCAGAGCGCTCCCATAGGGGAGTCGCCCATTCTAAGGCTTTGTCCTGAAGTAAGGAGATGATAAAGCCTACTCTGGACCTCTCCGTAGAGAAGCGAGAAGAGTTGACCTCTAGGTGTATCTGACACTGACTAATGAAACCACGACATGATCTGGCATCGCCAGAATATCTGTTTGGCAGAGCAAGTTGAGGATCATGTGCAGATGTCACCATGGTCTGAGGTTTATCCTCTATACTCTTGAGCCGTGACTCAAGTACTTGTATGTAACGGTGTAACTGCTGATATTCTGCCATAACTGCCAGACCCTAGGCTCAGTCCTAATGTTACGGGGGGCTGTCTGATAATAACTGAAAGGAGTATCAGACAGTCAGGGTCCACCGTGCAAAGACTTTGCTGCAGACTATGGCAGAGTGCAATACCTCTGTTAACTCACAGAAGAATCTAATAAGTAAGTAAAGCAATTCCTCCCTTACTTGGAGGGTGTGTGGAATGATCTCTGTTAATAATCACAGAGACAAAGGCAATGTGTGCGAAATTGCACCTACCTAGGTCCGCTCTTCTAGTGGTGCAAAAGAGACGAACAGCAGCGTAAGCCGCACAAAGCTCCTACCTCTGTTCGCTCCCCTAGTGTGCGAGGATACGAACAACTGCCAGACGCAGTATAAGGAACGTTACCCTAGCGGCAACGTCCACCTACGAGTAGAATCACAAGGCCCAGCCAGACCATGTGCCTCAGGCACCTGCCTATGTCCGCTCCCCTAAGAGGTAAGGATACGGACAGCAGCCGAAGCTGTAAGGTATAAGAACGCTACCCTGCCGGTAGCGCTCACCTAGCATAGACAGAGGAATGCCTAGAGGAACGCGCACAGAGCGTCTACTCATATGCATGAACCAAGAGGACTGAGCACCATGCGGCGTGTATCAGGGTCTTATATAGACTCTGTGCCTCATCCAAGATGGAGGACACCAGAGCCAATCCGCTGCCAGAACGACAGGAGTGACATCATGCTGGCCTATCACCGAGCAAGACGTCACAAGCACATGACCAGCGACCAATCGGCATAGAAGGTGTCAGAGACATGTGACCTCGTGTCAGCGATGATGTCACCCGCACATGTGCAATGGCTCCAAGATTGGACTTAGTCTCCGGCGCTCGCACATGTGCAGTAGCAAGAAATCTGGACTTAGTCTCCAGCGCTCGCACATGTGCAGTAGCAAGAAATCTGGACTTAGTCTCCAGCGCTCGCACATGTGCAGTAGCAAGAAATCTGGACAAAGTCTCCAGTGCTCGCAGCAACCGTAACAAAGGGTCTTGCTCCTGTCACTATGTTCTTTCTATAGGGCTTAAGCCAGTTTTAGCTGGAGGATCACAGTACAGCTTCAATGTTCAATGCTGAGCACACAAATTTGCTTGAAGAAAACAGGTTGGTCCAACTCTGCCACCTGGCTCCATACCTTGCTGTGCTCAGTCTTCCTAAGCTTGCCGCTATCTCCTCTCATTGGGTGCCCTCCAAAAGTGGGGTTCTGCTGGCTGAGATAGTTGACCTGGAGGCCCCAATGTCATGAAGATTCTAATCCCTGCTGAGCCAGCGTAAGGGAGAGACTCTATTGCTTGTACCATCTTGTGTTCTTTCTGGGAATGTACTATACAGTATGTTTTTGCCTTGTGGTGAACCAATAAATTCTTACCAATGTGTGGTTCCCTCATCCTGTGTTGACTGAGTAGTGTTCTGCCCACGGGGAAGGACTGCGGGCTGTGGAAACACGAGAGTCAGTGGGTGCTCTTGTCCTTTGTCCTAACTGACCTTATAAAGACTGCACGGACCAGGGCTCATCCCACTAAAGCTCGCACTCCTTCCCCGTGGGCAAAACACTACTCAGCCAACACAGGCTGAGTGAACCACACATATGTAAGACTTTATTGGTTCACCAAATGCAAAAAAATATAGTACATTCCCAGCAAGACACAAAATGGTACAAGCAACAGAATGTGACCCTTCCGCTTACCGCCAGGGATTAGAGTCTTTGTGACTTCAGGGTTTCCAACGCCAATTATCCCAGTTTAGTAGCACCCTGCTTTTGGCATGCACCCTCTGAGAAGAGATAGCGGCAAGCTTAGGAAGCAGTTCTGTGTATCTTCAGTTGGAACCAAAGTTCCTCGGTTGACATCATGTAGAATCCTTTCTCTTGGTGCACTTTTGGGACTTCAGCAGCTTGGTTGGTGCAGCTCTCCACAGGCAGAGCTTAGGCCCCAGGGATGATGGGAGTAGTAGTCTCCTGCTGCCGGGCAGCTAGCGCACGAGAAGGATTGGACGAAACAGGGGTTGCAATCAAAGTCCTGTACTCACTAAAGTATCACTGCCTCTGGAGTGCTGGACTCCGCTATCTTAGGCTATTTGCACACAGTGCGTTTTTCGCTGCGTTTTTGCACGTTTTTCGGGTGCGTTTTTTACCTCAAAACTGCATAACTTTGCTTCCCCAGCAAAGTCTATGAGTTTTCATTTTTACTGTCCGCACACAACTTTTTTTTTTTTTAGCTGCGTTTTTGAGCCTAAAAAAAAATGGACATGTCAATTCTTTCCTGTGTTTTTCTTCGTTTTCCCCCCATGCAATGCATTGGAAAAACGGCGAAATCAAAAATGCAGCAAAACGCAGCCAAAAACGCACCAAATCGCGGTAAAAACGCATGCGTTTTTTGCCGTGTTTTTTTGCTGCGGGTGCGTTTTTGTGCGTTTTTAGCGGCACAAAACGCACAAAAACGCAGCGTCAAAAAAACGCAGCGTGTGCACATAGCCTAAGGCTCCAGACGATTCCAGATAGTTCGGAGGTCAGAACTGGTGTTTCTTTCTGTGCATTCTTCCTACTTGCACTGTGATGAGTGAGTCCCTGCAGCTTGAAGCTACTCTGGGACCCTAGTATGGGCTCTTTCCCTGTCCTGTATGGCAGGCAGCGCAAGCCCCTTACTAGTGTTGCACTTTGAGTCACGGCTCCCAGCTTTAGTATGCTGCCGTGCCCCAGGCACTGTATGTGGGCCAGAAGACTTGAAATCCTCCACCCGGTGGATTCTGCTGGTGGGATGTGCAGTACCCACACAGCCTACGGTTCCGCACCCTGCTTTGTGCGCTCGGTCCTGAGGGAGCTATGGTGCAGCTCTCCCCTCAGCAACACGCCTTCCAATCTTGTTTGCGTCTGTCCCCTTCCTTGTCCGTTTTCTCACTCTAAGTGTGTGCGTGTGTGTCGCCTTACCCCCTGAAGATGCTTAACCTCCCGGGTTGCTGAACTAGTGGGAAGGAGGTTTCATCCTTTATGATGGCTGTCCCCATGACCCTACCCTAACCCAGTCCCGGTGGGAGGACGACTAACTGTGTTTTGTGTGGATTGTGGTGTTTGCCGGCAATGACCTCTTCCGTACACGGGATGAATACCGCACCTCAGCTGAGGTGCAGTACCCTGTGGCGACTGTAGCCTCAGGGGCACCACACTCCCCCACAGTGAATCCCAGCACGTCTGTGGGCTGGAAAGAGAACAATACAATAGTTATGACTGCAAAATTTTGTGATGCTGTAAAACATTAACATTTCTTCCCCTTATGGGAGGCACACTTTCTTGAACGTTACAAACCTTTACATCATCTACACTAAAATGAATACATTTTTTTGCACTATAAAATTGTCATACTTTGGTACCACAGAATACAATAAAACACTGACTTTCTTGCATATTGCATTGCTCTGCCAAAGTGCAGCAAATTTGAAGAAGACAAGCAATATGGGGGATCTGCCTCAAACCCGCAACATAGGCTCTGGGTGTGCTTCAGAGCGTTCCAGACCACTCTTCATTACTTCTGCATGCGCAAGAGGTTTTGGGGTCCTGTGGTCGTCTTAATTCTGTTAGGAAGCACAACAGGTGCTGACTGTATACAAGGTAGTTCTGGCCACACCTAGTCCAGTGGCCCAGATGTCGATTTCAATACATTTTACTATGCAGCATTATTTAACTATTTACAGGGCCCAGGTGAACCCATTACTTCTTTTTGGCACCCCCCTTTGAGGCCATTCGGGATCTCATGTTACATAGTTACATAGTTACCTAAGTTGAAAAGAGACCTAAGTCCATCTAGTACAACTTTCCTCCACCAATTCTACATTTTATCCCTAAGTCACTTATAACCAACAATGTTGTGTATACTGAGGAAATCATCCAGCCCTTTTTCTAAAGCTGTTATAGTGTCGGCCATTACTACCTCTTGTGGTCGGTATTCCACAGTCTGACTGCTTCAACTGTAAAGAACCCTTTCCTATTTAGCTGCCGGAATCGCTTTTCTTCCATTCGCAGTGTATGCCCCCTGGTCCTTAGTACTGTCTTTGGAAGAAATAAGTCATGCGCCAGTCCTTTATATTGACCACACATGTATTTATACATATAAATGAGATCTCCTCTGAGACGTCTTTTTTCTAAGCTAAACATATCTAACTTTTTCAACCTGTCATCATATGGGAGGCCTCCATTCCTTGTAGTAGTCTTGTTAGCCGCCTTTAAACCGATTCTAACTTCTGTATGTCCTTCTTAAAATGCGGAGCCCAAAACTGGATCCCATATTCCAGATGTGGCCTTACAAGTGATTTATAGAGGGGTAACAATACGTTGGGATCCCGGGATCTAATCTCTCTTTTTATACACCCTAAAATCTTGTTTGCTTTTGCAGCTGCTGCTTGACATTGAGTGCTGCTGCTCAGCTTATTTGTAATGAGAATACCCAAGTCCTTCTCCTGTTCTGTACTCCCTAGTTTACTTCCATTTAATGTATACGCAGCTATAGGATTATTCCGTCCTAGATGCATTACTTTACATTTATCAACATTAAATCTCATTTGCCAAGTGTCTGCCCATTCTGACATCTTATCCAGATCTTTTTGTAATATTGTATTATCAAGGTCAGTTTCTAATATCCTACATAGTTTGGTGTCATACTATCAATTCCATCCACAAGGTCATTAATAAAGAGATTAAAAAGAATTGGTCCTAGCACAGATCCCTGCGGCACCCCACTGCTGACTATAGCCCATTTAGAGAATGTACCATTTATGACTACTCTTTGTTTCCTATCTTTTAGCCAATTCCTTACCCAGTTGCATATAGTTTCCCTTAGTCCTTGCTTCTGGAGTTTAAGTATAAGGCTATTATGTGGTACAGTATCAAATGCCTTTGCAAAGTCCAAATAAATCACATCAGCTGCATTACCAATATCCAGATTAGCACTTACCCCCTCATAGAACGCCAACAGATTGGTTATACATGACTTATCTCTCATGAATCCATGCTGTCAGTTATTATATTATTTTCTGCAATATATTTTTGCATGTCATCCCTTAAAATTCCCTTAAAAACCTTGCATACTACTGATGTCAGGCTTACTGGACGGTAGTTGCCTGGATCCACCCTCTTACCTTTCTTAAATATCGGTACCACATCAGCAATCCTCCAATACTGAGGCACCAACCCTGTTACAAGCGAGTCTAAAAAGATGAGATACAGTGGTTTGTCAATTACGGAGCTCAATTCCCTCAATATTCGTGGATGAATGCCATCTGGCCTGGGGGATTTGTCAATGTTTAATTTACTCAGATGTAGGCGTACTTCTTCTTGTGTTAAATTAATTATATCGGATGGTGAACTTTGATTTTTCACTTGTTGAATGATTCCTGGAACAATCTGCTCCTTGATGAACACTGATGAAAGTGCCTGTTTAATATCTCAGTCTTTTGTTTGTTCTCTATAAGTAACTTGTTTTTATATTTTAATGGGACGATACTATCCTTTATTTTCCCTTTTGCATTAATGTATTTATAAAAGATTTTGGGATTTATTTTAATGTCCTTGACGATTTTTTTTCAGTAGCTAATTTTGCTTGCTTGATTTCTTTTTTGCATTTCCTATTGATATCTTTATACTTCTGAAATGCTATTTCTGTATTCTCAGCCTTTAAGTTTTTAAACGCCCTTTGTTTTTGTTTTATTATACTTTATACAGTTATATTTATCCATAGTGATTTATTTTTATTCCTGGATATTTTATTACCAGAGGGTATAAGTTTTTTACAGGACTCTAGCAGTATATCCTTAAACTTACCCCATTTATGTTCAGTATCTCCAGTTACCATGACATTATCCCAATCTACACATTTAAGCTCTTCCCTTAATTTGTTGAAATCAGCTTTCCTAAAATTCCAGGTTTTAGCATTTCCTCTTTTAAATGTTCTATTGAATATTACTTTGAAGCTTACCATATTATGATCGCTATTGCCCAAGTGCTCTTGGACCTGTAGATCTGAAATTGTATCCGGTCTATTTGACAGCACTAGATCTAGCAAATTATCTCCCCTGGTCGGTTCACCTACCATCTGAGAGAGGAAATGGTCTTGAATGGTAGATAAGAACTTACAGCTTTTAGCAGAACCAGAAGATTCTATGTCCCACTGAATGTCTGGATAGTTGATATCCCCCATAATAAGAACCTGATTATTATTATTATTATTAGCTGCCTTTCAATTTGTTCCAGCATTTCACCCTCTATTTGTTCAGGTATGTTAGGAGGTTTAAAGCAAACTCCAATTAGCATTTTTCCATTATTCCCCACCCCATGTACATTTACCCATACTGACTCTACATTGCTGCAGATCCCCCAATGTCATCATTCAACACAGGTTTTAGGTTAGATTTGATAAATATACACACCCCACCACCTCTTTTGTCTTTCCTGTCCTTCCTGAATGTAGTATAACATTCTAAGTTTGTCACCCAGTCATGGCTTTCATCCAGTCAGGTTTCCGTAATGCCCACCACATCATAATCCATGGTTGACATAAGAGTCTCCAATTCATTCATTTTGTTTGCAAGACTTCTTGCATTTGCCAGTAGACAGTTAATACTATTAACAGATTTATTGCTCCTAGCCTCCCTACGTTCCTTGTATGTCCCAGCCCCCCTAATCCTTCATTGACCCCTACCATTTCACTGTCTCTATCTGCTCTATCTATCCCCTTATTTGCTCCACTATCCTCCTTCCCCCCAGATCCAAGTTTAAAAGCTCCTCCATCTGTCTGACCATTTTCTCCCCCAGTACAGCTGCACCCTCCCCATTGAGGTGCAGCCCGTCCCTACCGTAGAGCCTGTAGCTGACTGAAAAGTCAGCCCAGTTCTCCATGAACCGGAACCCTTCATTCCTGCACAAATTTCTAAGCCAAGTATTTATCTCCCTAAGATGCCCCTGTCTTTCTAGTGACGCTCGTGGCACCGGTAGTATTTCTGAAAACACCACCTTGGAGGTCCTGGACTTTAGCTTCTCTCCTAGTTCCCTGCAATCATTTTTAAGGACCTTCCACCTGCCTCTAACTTTGTCATTAGTACCAATGTGCACCATGACCGCTGGGTTTTCCTCAGCCCCACCCAACAATCTGTCTATCCGATCCACAATATGCCGAACCCGAGCACCTAAGACAAAACAATCACTGATCTCGGGGAGACCAGCCAGAGAAAACACTGCCGACAGCCAACAAAGGCGCTCAAAATAGTGAAATCCTAGGTGCATTGCCACCTGGGAAGTATGTAAATCAAAAAAGGTCCGTGGAGCCTCTGTTAGGAATCTCGACACAGAAATAGCCAGATATCCCTCTGGGAAGGACCCAGCCAAGAGTTGGCTCTTTTTAGGAGACCACCATAACCACCATATTAAGTGGCCCTTTTAGTCAATATTTAACTCTTTGATGAGTTTAAAGATATGACAAGGGAAATACCAAGGCCAGGTATCCATCCACAGACGGCTGTTTTGGGGTGTTGACCCTCATCAGTGTGGAGTAGGATTCTGGCTAGGTGGGAGCAACGCCTAGTAGACCAACAAGACAAAACAATCACTGATCTTGTGGAGATCACATTAACATTTACAAAGGTTTAGGCAAAAAAAAATAAAATAATAGGAGTGCTTCTGTAAATGTCGCTGTCAGGTAATGGCAGTGACACTTAAGAGTTTAATAGCTTCAACTGCTGTTAAAGGGTGCGTGTCAGCAGCTTTTGGATATGAATTCTTAGAGTATAATGATGTAGGGGCTGAGACCCTGATTCCAGCAATGTGTTACTTTTTATGCTATATGTTTGTTGTGAATACGTTTTCCAGTTTGGGGCTCCCTCTTGTGGTCAGTGCTGGCGGTGCAGTTAATGTGTGGAATGGAAGCGACACACCTGCAGAGGACTGGCAATAAGGGTCAGATTGGGCTATTTAACTTAGTAGCTTTCTCTTGTTACTTTGTGAAGCTCCGCTAACGCTGTGTCGGTGCATTACCTTCAGGGACTCCACTCAGCTGGATCTGGTCACAGGTAGGAGATCTTCTTCTTGTCGTGACGCCACTCTCAGTATTGCGGTCAGTGGGGACCGCCACTGCAGTTTGAGGGACGCCTGGGGCTGATGGTGAGTGCAGTTAGTTGGAATAGCCTCCTGAGAGTGAGGCAAGCCCCAGGGCCCTGTGTAGGTGCGTAGTACCACAAGGCGCAGAATAACTCCACACAGGCAGAATGTCTTTCAGGGTTTTTACTCACTTCAGGTGGCAGGGTGAGTAACCCGGGCGTAGCTGGGATGAACCAGGCGGGAACCAGGTGTCCTTCAGGCTGACTTGTGAGGGTGACTACCAACTCGCCTTCCTTAGCCCTTGGTGGTTTGGGGTGACCCCGACTTTGAGTCCCTATGGGGGTCACCCAGGGAAGTTGCTGAAGCCTCACTCCCCTTCGTTTGCCGTGTGCTTGTCGCCTGGGCCAGATCACTCCAGCTTCTTGCCTCCTGTGAGCTATGGGCCCTAACTGTGGCTACGTGGCTGCGGCTTTTTGTGGTGTTGTGGCGTGGGCTTTGAGAGCCCCACACCGACAGGTTTAGCAAAAGAAAGCTGGATCTATCTCCGCTTCGGGATCTGCCGCCCGTTTGGGCCTGGTACTCTCTAGCAGTCTCCTTACTTCCCACTCCGTGCCCTTTCTTTAGCTGAAGATGGATTTCGGGTAGCACTCCTAGTTGACCGTTCTCCCCCGTCAGTAGCCACTGCGCGGGCGCTGTTAGACAGCAACAGCCCCACAGGTCTGCTCCTCACTGAGCCCTATGGAGTTCTGCTCTAACTGACTCACTGCCCCTCCTCTCCTGTTCTTGCCTACGCCACCTAGCAACCAGACTCTCTTACCACACCCCTTGAGAGGAGATGGAGGCTTTTGGCCCCCTCCACTATTCCAGTGAAGGTCAAGGCTTTTCCCCCTCCTGGGATCCCCAGGGGTCCTCTCATGGGTACATGTGTGAGACCTGATCACTATGCGCCTGTGTTCCACACCCCGGTCAGCCTTCTGGATTACCTGTATTGTACTGTCCCCAGCATGGGTGCAGTACTCAGTGGTGCCTGACCAGGTCAGGGGCGCCACATTCCCCCTTAGTTATCACCAGCACGTCCTCGGGCTGCAAGACAACATTTTAAAATGCATAAAACATTAAAACATGTAAAACATTTTTAAAAGCACCAGGTACCATACATCACCACCCTCCACCCACAAGTCCGTTAACCCACCCAAAACCCTTTCACGTTGGCCGCGACTTCAGCCACTTCTGGCAGGATGTAGAGGCGGCTTTCATGGGCTGGTGGTTTCAGGGTATACCTGGCCTGGTGGATCCGCGCCTTCAGCCTCTTCTGGCAGGATGTAGAGGCGGCCTCCACAGTTGGTGCTGACCAGGTACCCTCTTTGTGGTGGAGAGCCAGGCCCCATAAACAGGCATGCTCTCTGGTCGCAGGTGAGCCAAGGCCCTATATACGGACGGGCTCCTCCTGGTTGCAGACGAGCCAAGCCCCTAAACAGGCTGACTCTGGTGGTGGTGGTGCCCTCTGGTGTAACTATTTACACTGCGAGAGTTTGTGGCTATAGCCAGTTCATAGCCTTAAGGTTCATTTCTCACATCAGTTTATGTGGGCACATACTTAAACTTTAACGTTGCAAAACAAACTTTTCAAAACTTGTCAAACTTGCTTTACTTTAACTTATGCAGACTCCTCTTCACCAGGGCTTGGGCCTGTAGGGCTGCGGCACCTGTTGCTTCCTTGACCTCTTTCTTCATCTGTGGTAGTCTCGTCAGTAGGTCCTTGGTCTTTTCTTTCTTTATCGCTGTCTTTCCTCTCTTCTTCTTTGGGACATGGTGCTACATCTAGGGCATACCAGCCTCTTTCTCCTTGGTGCATGGTGAACTGCACTGTGTCTCCCATCTTTAAGTTTCTGCCAGGGTGTCCTCTGGGCAAGTGGGCTCTCACATCCCTCCTATTAACGACAATGCCCTCTTTCATACCTGGTGCCACAATAAAGCCGTATCCGCTTTTCAAGTTAAAGTCTTCCACTACTCCTCTGCAAAGGGGTCCTCTGGCCTGGGCTTTGGCTCTTCTTAGGGACCGTTTTTCTTCTAGGTCTCTGGCCGTGACTTCTCTCTGCTCTGGGGATGGCGGTGCAGGGAAAGACTGGGTTCTGCTACGGCGCCGTGTCTTGCGGACTGGATTCTGCGAGGTACAGCTTACCAGCTCCCAGGTGAGGCTTTTGGGTAAATCTTCTTCCGCAGACGGTGTCAGGTCTTCTTCATCCCAGCGGGAATAGGGCAACATCTCCGGCTCTGGGCATGGATCCACTGCTGGTGGCTCCTGAGTTAGCTCCTCAGCTTCCTGGCCTCCCCTCCCCCTTAGTTCTTCTGAGCACTCCTTTGGTGGTAGTGCTGGGGATGGACTTTCTTCAGCAGGCCCAGGCGGGGGACTCTTTGGCGTGGTTGCTGCAGGGGTTGCCGGAATCCTCTTGGGGGTGTGCGGAGGAAGCAAATACTGGTCCACCAACTCTTGTGGGAATTGAGCCTCCAGGTCAGCCTTCAGCTTCCAGTATTCGGGGTCCTCCCCCAGCGTGGGCTTCCTAGCAGGGACCTCCTTGGACTGGGGAGCGGTGTCTGCTCTGGCCTTGCAGGCCGGGGTAAATGGTGATGCAATCTTATCTTGGCGGGCCGCGCCTGACATGGCGGCGGCCTGGTCTTGGCGGGCCGCGCCTGACATGGCGGCGGCCTGGTCTTGGCGGGCCGCGCCTGGCATGGCGGCGGCCTGGTCTTGGCGGGCCGCGCCCTGCATGGCGGCGGCCTGGATCGGCGTCGCTGTCGCGATGGGATCGGTGCAGGCTGGGCTGGGCGTCGCTGCAGCGATCGGAGCTTGGCGGGCCGCACCTGGCGTGGCTGCGGCCTGGTTCAGCACCTCACTTGCGGCGCGGACGAGCGTTGCTGCTGCGGTGGGGTCTCGGCGGGCCGGGCCTAGCATGGCGGCGGCCTGGGTCAGCGTCACACCCGCGGCATGGATGAGGGTCGCGGTGGCAGCCGGTTCTTTGCGGGCCGAGCAGGGCATCGCTGCGGCGGCCTGGGCTTGGCGGGCCGCACCTGGAGTGGCTGCGGCCTGGCTCAGCGTCGCCGCGCCGGGCGCCTCTTCAGGGACCGCGGGCGTGGCAGCAGGGGTCGGGGCATCCGGGCCGGCAGGGGTAATACTGGACTCACCCATCGGTGGCAGCATCGGGGTCTGAGTCGTCGCCGTCCGGTCTGGCACTCGTCGTGCGGTTCCCCTCTCATAGGCCTGAACCGCGGCAGCCATCTCCAGAAGTTCCATGCGTTCTTCTCGGATCTGCTCCACGACCCGGGTCTCCAGTCGGTCGCAGAACTGGGCCAGCTCCCGATACCACCAGGCAGCGGAGCCCGGTTCTGGATTTCTGCGGTCAGACGCCATTTCTTCTGCGCCCTCTTCTGCACGACTCTCCAGCTGTGGACTCGCCGTTGCCTCTAGTAGCAAGCTGTTCAGTTTCCGCTCTGCCTCTTTCAGCAGCTCCTCTCCCAACAGCAGGCTTGTGGCTCCCTTTCTGTCCCGACGTCTCTGGACGCTTCCGCTCTCTTCACAAGCGAGGTCAGAACTCTGCAGGGGATCTCTGGGTAGCCACACCTCTTCGTGGGCGGTAACTTCTCCCAGCGCGGGCTGCTGTTGTTTTTCAGCGCGCTTTTCATGGTGGCAATATGGCGGCGCTTCCAATTTTTCAAGCGGACCGCCCAGGCACATGGTCACCTGTCTGAACAGGTCTAGTCCTTATCCTGTTCGTGACGCCAGATGTGAAGCCCCGCTAACGCTGTGTCGGTGCATTACCTTCAGGGACTCCACTCAGCTGGATCTGGTCACAGGTAGGAGATCTTCTTCTTGTCGTGACGCCACTCTCAGTATTGCGGTCAGTGGGGACCGCCACTGCAGGTTGAGGGACGCCTGGGGCTGATGGTGAGTGCAGTTAGTTGGAATAGCCTCCTGAGAGTGAGGCAAGCCCCAGGGCCCTGTGTAGGTGCGTAGTACCACAAGGCGCAGAATAACTCCACACAGGCAGAATGTCTTTCAGGGTTTTTACTCACTTCAGGTGGCAGGGTGAGTAACCCGGGCGTAGCTGGGATGAACCAGGCGGGAACCAGGTGTCCTTCAGGCTGACTTGTGAGGGTGACTACCAACTCGCCTTCCTTAGCCCTTGGTGGTTTGGGGTGACCCCGACTTTGAGTCCCTATGGGGGTCACCCAGGGAAGTTGCTGAAGCCTCACTCCCCTTCGTTTGCCGTGTGCTTGTCGCCTGGGCCAGATCACTCCAGCTTCTTGCCTCCTGTGAGCTATGGGCCCTAACTGTGGCTACGTGGCTGCGGCTTTTTGTGGTGTTGTGGCGTGGGCTTTGAGAGCCCCACACCGGCAGGTTTAGCAAAAGAAAGCTGGATCTATCTCCGCTTCGGGATCTGCCGCCCGTTTGGGCCTGGTACTCTCTAGCAGTCTCCTTACTTCCCACTCCGTGCCCTTTCTTTAGCTGAAGATGGATTTCGGGTAGCACTCCTAGTTGACCGTTCTCCCCCGTCAGTAGCCACTGCGCGGGCGCTGTTAGACAGCAACAGCCCCACAGGTCTGCTCCTCACTGAGCCCTATGGAGTTCTGCTCTAACTGACTCACTGCCCCTCCTCTCCTGTTCTTGCCTACGCCACCTAGCAACCAGACTCTCTTACCACACCCCTTGAGAGGAGATGGAGGCTTTTGGCCCCCTCCACTATTCCAGTGAAGGTCAAGGCTTTTCCCCCTCCTGGGATCCCCAGGGGTCCTCTCATGGGTACATGTGTGAGACCTGATCACTATGCGCCTGTGTTCCACACCCCGGTCAGCCTTCTGGATTACCTGTATTGTACTGTCCCCAGCATGGGTGCAGTACTCAGTGGTGCCTGACCAGGTCAGGGGCGCCACAACTTGCCGGTGGTCAATTGCTCCTGTGTGTTAAGGACATTCTTTAACCAGCTCTGCTCACTTCCAGAACTCCTCTCAGATAAGTGGTCTTGTACCTCTGCTGTTTGTTTACCACCTTTTGTTGTTGTTCTGCTTTGATATTATGCATGATTCCTAATTTGTCTGTGTGGAGTTCGTGGTGGAATGGGATCATTCCCTGCAGGTAGTGTCTGTATACTTAGCTCCATGATTCTGCAAGATTTGTGTTTTGTCATGCTTGGTATTAATTCAGTCCCTCATCTGTATTAGTGTTTTTTGGATCCCAGTAACATCTGAGTGCTGGCACAGTGGGGGAGAGGTTTAGTAACCTCAGGAATTTTCCATATCAGTACTGCTGGTATACGGCTGCAGACAGTTGCTCTTTCCTATCCTTTTCTATAAAGATAGTTGGGCCTCACCTTTACTGAAATCTGTCCTTTCTGGCTTTGTATTGTGTTTTTCTATATCACCGTAGCCTTTACATGTGGGGGGCTATCTATCTATCTTTGGGGACTACTCCGAGGCAGATTAGCTTTCTTATATTTTTATCTGTGAGATTATTTAGATCTTTGTTGAGGCGTCCAGGTCATCGTAGGCTCATCCTACGGCTACTGTTAGTTGTGTGTCAGGATTAGGTCTGCAGTTCGTTAAGTTTCCAGCCACTCTGATACCTTTTGGGGATTCTGCATTATTTGATCCTCCCCGGTCCCTGAATCATAGCACATGTTGTCATTTTAATAAAATCAGTGTTTTATCAGCAGGAGGTTATTACTATACAGGAGGGGGAGAAGGTGAGCTGTGACATCACCTATTGAATGGTGAATCCTATGTTATCTACTGTATAATGAGTTATTAGTCATTGTACAGAAGGAGGAGGAGGTGAGCTGTGATTATAGCCTATTGTGAATGATGAATCTTATGGTATCTACTGTATATAGAGGTGTTATCAGACATTGCACAGGAGGAGGAGGTGAGCTGTGATATCGCCTATTATGAATGGTGGATCCTGTCCTGTATAGCTACTGTATATAGAGGTGGTATCAGTCACTGTAATCCTGCATGATTATGAAACTGCTGAAAAGTCATCTGAACACTAAGTGTGAGACTAGTATCAGGCCTAATGGGAATTGTAAAATTGCAACGTTTCTGATACTTTATTTATATAGTGTTTTGTAAACTGTTAAACAATATCAACAGTTAAAAAAATCACACAAAAAGCCCCATTTATTATTATTCCTTTTCAAGCCTATGTTATCAGTATTCCATCTTTTTTTATATATATATATATATATAATTTTCTAATGTTTTCCTATATGTGTTATAAATCTTTGCCAAACTCTTTCAGACTTACGCTGACTGCTATAGGAGCGAAGCTGAACGATTACTGGAAAACAATGAAAGAGAAGAAAAGCTCCAGCTCCAGTGTCCCGGTGGAAGATGAAGAGTGAGTGAGAGTACTTAGTAACAGAAACTGGGAAAACACAAACCAGGCATCCATAGCAGCCATGGCATCAGAAATGTTGTGAAATTTGGTACCATTGAGGTGTTTCTTCAGGTTTGGAAATAAATGATAGTCGGAGGGAGCTAGATCTGGTGAATAAGGTGGGTGGTCACCAGCTGGAAGCCCAGCTCTGCCAGTTTTGCCGTGGTCACTTGTGCAGTGTGAGTGTAGGCGTTGTCTTCCAGGAACAAGATTCCTTTGGACAGCTTGCCACACCTTTTGGCCTTCAGAGCTGCCTTCAATCAGTCCAAAAGTTCAATGTAATACCTTGCATTGATGGTGGAACCCTTTTGAAGGTAGTCCACTATCAGTACGCCCTCCTTATCCCAGAACACAGACACCATCAACTTAGTGGCTGCTTTTTGCACCCTGAACTTCTTTGGACGAGGAGAACCACTGTGCCTCCACTCTTTTGACTGCACCTTGTTTTCAGGGCCATATAAATATATCCAGGTCTCATCCATAGTGACCAGTCAATCCAGGAAGTCCTTATCAGTCCAGAAACGCTGAAAATGGATCAAGAAGTCGCAGGCTTCTCTGGTCTGTTGTCAGACATTTGGAAACCCACTTTGCAGATCTCTTCCTCATGTCCAAATGTTCATGGATAATGACACAAACACGTTCACGGGAAATCCCCATGATGTCTGCTATTGCTTTAGCTGAAATTCGTCCATTCTCCAGTATGAGGTTGTGGACAGCATCGACGATCTCGGGTATACCAACCACTCTCGGTCGTCCAGGACGTTCCTCATCATTGGTGCTAAAGTGGCCCGTTTTAAATTTGGCAACCCAGTTCTTAACTGTGGAATATGAAGGGCAATGATCCCCAATATCTGCGATATATCACCATGAATATCCTTCGTGGACTTTCCTTGCAGAAACAAGAATTTTATCCCTCCTCTGCTCTCAGTTGCTGTGAATATCGCATTAGACTCCGCCATGTTGTTTTCCCGCGTGCGTAGAACACTGTTGCCATAAGCAACAAACACATCATTTTGAAAACATATATTAGACACATAAGGCTTTCATGTGATATAACATTCGTTACCATAGAAACAAAAAAAAGATCACAAAGCCAAAGACTTATCAGTAGCACTTCTTAAGTGTGGATGGAAAGGCCAAACGATTCAATCAGATAACACATGCGAAACAGATTAGCATGGATAAATCAAACAAACATGGTAACAGCATAATAGCAAAAAAAAATAATACCAAAAGCGAGGCTAATGTGATGCATGTGCCAAATTGCGCAGCTGGTAATATGGACCACAATGTGTTAATATGTTAACAATGAGTACCCAGCAAAGGCAACAGGTTAGTAGAATTTAGAGATAATCAAATGCTATATAGAATACAAAATTTATCAAACCTGAACCTGGGTAGGCTGGTGTGACCTAGATCCTATACTGCCTAGCTAAAAATAGTTTCAAATAAGGAGACAAAGACGTTGCTGAACCATGATGACATGAATCAAAGGGCCTAGACACAATTAGGCTACATTCATGTGACTGTCTCGTTTTTCAGTCCACAAAAAACGGTCCTGTTTTTCCTCGGATGCATCCGTATGACATACGTATCTGTTCCATTCCGTATACGGTCCGTTTGCCTTCCGTTTTTTTTTTGCAGACTGCAAAAAAAATGGAAGCAGCTATAAAGATAGAGGGATAGATGGATAGATAGATAAAAGATAGATGAGAAAGACATACAGTGGATACAGAAAGTATTCAGACCCCTTTAAATTTTTCACTCTGTTTCATTGCAGCCATTTGGTAAATTCAAAAAAGTTCATTTTTTTTTCTCATTAATGTACAGTCTGCACACCATCCCCCATCCTGACAGAATAAAACACAAAAATGTAGAAAGTTTTGCAAATGTATTAAACAAGAAAAACCTGAAATATTACATGGTCATATGTATTCAGACCCTTTGCTCAGACTCTCATATTTAATTCACATGCTGTCCATTTTCTTGTGATCTTCCTTGAGATGGTTCTACTCCTTCATTGGAGTCCAGCTGTGTGTAATTAAACTGAGAGGACTTGATTTGGAAAGGCGCACACCTGTCGATATAAGACCTCACAGCTCACACAGCATGTCAGTCCAAATGAGCTGCCAGCTAGGGTAAAGTAGATGGCTGCAGTCTGCAGACCACAGCTGGCAGCCTCACAGTGGCTGGTAATCCAAAACAGAGGGCACCCCATGCTGTTATTTTAAATGAAATAAATAATTTAAAACAAAAAATGTGGGGTCCCACCCAAATAAAATCACCAGCCACGTTAAGCGGACAGCTGTGGTCTGCTATTCTCAGACTAGGGTGGTCCATGGCCATTGGACACTCTCCAGCCAAAAACTAGCAGGCCACAGCCGCCCCAGAAGTGGGGCATCCATTTGATGTGCCAATCATGGCGCTTCGCACCAGCTCATCCTGTTTCCCTGGTGTCGTGGCAAGCGGGGTAATATATGGGGCTCATACGAGCTGTGTAATGTCACCAGGCATCAAGCCCTAGTGTTAGTTATGTTATGGTGTCTATCAGATACCTGACATCACGAACCCAGTCAATAATGAAAAACAAAATAGACGACAATGACATTTTTATTTGAAAAAACACTCCCCAACACATTCCCTCTTTCACCAATTTATTAGAAAGAACAATCAAATCCGGGTCCAGCGTAATCCAATAAGGGGGTCCCATGACGATCCATTCTCACTGTTCCAGTCAATGAAGAACAGAATGTTACCCATTGGGAGAGCAGTGACCTGAGCTAACATCATTAGGTCAGGCCAGGTTACTGCAGGGTATAACGAGCGCAGACGTCGTGAGGTTAGCTAGATACATTACCGGCGGTAATGAAGTCTGCTGCAGTCCTGACGTCAGTGCTAGTCACTGACTTCTATTATCCGCTGCGTTCACAAGCGAAGTATCGTGAGCGGCCTGTGACGTCATCGCTAGTCACAGTCTCAGGCCGCCCGCGAGAGGTGATGTGAGATTACAACGTCATGAAAGTCAGTGGAAAGCGTTGACATCAGGAGTACAGCGGACTTCATCACAGCAGATAATGAAGTTAGCTAACCTCCTGACGGCAGAGCTTGTGCTGTGCGGGCAGATGCTGACACACTGCAGTGCGAGCAGCTGCGGGGCTGGCGGGGGAGCGGGATACAGACCGCAGGGGCACCTGACGGAAGTCACATGGAAGTGCTTCCATGTGGCTTC
Organism: Anomaloglossus baeobatrachus; assembly: GCF_048569485.1. Lineage (NCBI taxonomy): Eukaryota > Metazoa > Chordata > Amphibia > Anura > Aromobatidae > Anomaloglossus > Anomaloglossus baeobatrachus. The sequence continues at coordinate 37,401,504 of NC_134354.1, read as the reverse complement.
CGGGGATTTTGCAGACCCATTAACTTGAATTGTGTCACGGCCTGCAATTATTGAACAGAATAGGACATGTTCCATAATAACAGAACGGACATACGGCATCCAATGTGTTTTTTTTGTTGTAACTGATGCACACGGAAGTGCTTCCGTGTGCTATCCGATCCTACACAGAACACATTGAAAAGAGGAACAACAACACAGAAACAAAGTATGTGGCCAAAATATAGAAATTTGTATTAATGCATATTAAATAGTTAAAAAATTAATTAAAACTGTGGTATAACAGGTATATGGATCGGGCAGACCAGAAAGGGGCTACAATAATAATATACAATTAATAGTTCACCATACAAAAATTGATAGATAAATAATACTGACAATATTTAAAAAAAAAAATGTCCAGTGACAAAATTACATGATATCAGAGAAAAAAATTGGTATATTAATATAGTAATCTAAAATGACAGCCAATAGTTGATAAATAGAATTATATAAGGTCAATAATTTATTTAGAAAAAAATTATTAACTAGTGCATTTCCCTTATACAATCGGTAATATATATATAAAAAAAACGCTAGGTGTAATTATTAAAATGGCCCAGAGGAAAAAACGGTGGTTGATAAGGAAAATACAAAGTGCTAAAATAGCAAAGAAAACGATCTAATAAGGCTATGTGCCCACGGTGCTTTTTTTTCAGCACAAAAAAAAGCTGCTTTTTTCTGTGCTTCTTTTCATGCTTTCGTGCTTTTTTTCATGCTTCTTTTCATGCTTTCATGCTTATTTTCATGCTTCTTTTCATGCTTTTTTTTCCTGCTTTTTTTCATGCTTTCATGCTTTTTTTCCTGCTTTTTTTCCTGCTTCTTTTCATGCTTTTTTTGTTACTATTGAATGCTTGTTTCAGCTCATTAAAGTTGGATGTGAAAAAAAGGTGTTCTGATGTCATTTCCTTTTTCAGCCCATTTTTTTCAATCTCCATTTTGGAATAAAAGTGACAGGAAAATGATGATCTATTAGATCGTTTACCTGCACCGCTATTTACCGGCTCATGCAGGTGAATAGCGGTGCTGGGAATCAGGTGCTCGGAGATCACCGTTGCTATAGCAACCTGCTCATTAGGTTACTATGGCAACAGTGGTAGCGGTGATGTCACCGCTTACCAACCTGCAGTCTCTGCTAACTCATTGAGTGATTAGACAGCACGGGGATTTAAAGCGTTCTTCCTCCCCCGTGCTTTCTGATATAGCAGAGCTAGATCGGTGACAGAAGACCAGGATTGAGGAGGGGTGAGAGGGAGTAAAAAAATGGAGTCCCTAAGTGTGTCTGTGTATTTATTTTTAATAAAGTTTTTTTTGTGTGGTGTCTTTTTTTAACCCTTTATTGGAGATTCTTAATATCCGGGTCAAACTTGGCTTCACATTAAGAATCTCGGGCTTAATACAAGCTGGTAAAACAAAGCTGGTATTAACCCCTTATTACCCAGCGTGCCACCTGGCACCATGTCCACTGGAAGAGTTGGATACAGCGCCAAAAGATGGCGCTTCTATGAAAGCACCATTTTCTGGGGCAGCTGCGGACTGCAATACACAGCGGGTGGCCCAGAAAGCTTGGGCCACTCAGCGTTGCGGTTTCCAGTCCCCAGCTGTCTGGTTGTACCTGGCTGGACACAAAAATTGGGCTAAGCCCGTGGAATTTTTTTTTAAATTTTTTGGGAAAAAACCTCAAGAAAAAAGGGCTTAACTGGATTTTTCATTGCCAGTGAAGGTAACACCAAGCAGGAGGGGTTAGCAGCCAGTAGCTGTTTAAGTTACCCTAGCAATAGAAAATACAGCGAGAGCCTAAGCATTTTTTTTTACTCCTAACCCTTTTGGGTTATGTGTTTGTTTTTTTGTTTTTTTTTTAATGAATTAAAAAAAAAATCGACATGGGCTTCGCCATATTTTTGTATGCCAGCCAGGTACAGCAGGCAGGTACGGGTGGCCTCCAACCCCCAGCTGCCTATTTGTACCCAGCTGGGAACCAAAAATATAGGGAAGCCCTTTTTTTAATTATTTCATGAATTTCATAAAATAATTTAAAAAAAAAAACGACATGGGCTTCGCCCAATTTATGTGTCCAGCCAGGTACAACTAGGCAGCTGGGGACTGGAATCCGCAGTACAGGGTGGCCCAAGCTTTCTGGGCCCCCCCACTGTGAATTGCAGTCCGCAGCTGCCCCAGAAAATGGCGCATTCATAGGAAGCGCCATCTTCTGGTGCTGTATCCAACTCTTCCAGCGGCCCTGGTATCGGGTGGCTCACTGGGTAATAATGGGGTTAGGGCCAGCTTTGTATTATCAGCTGGCCCTAAGCCTGAAATTCATGGTGTCACGCCAATATTAGACATAGCCACCATGAATTTCTAGTAAAGATAAAAAAACACAACACAGAGAAAAATATTTTTTATTAGAAATAAAACACAACACAATTAGTGACTCCATCTTTATTGAACTAAAGAACCCCCCTCCGCTGTAGTCCTGGGTCGAGGGTCCCTTGATGTCCAATCCGAATCCAATATCATCTGATTGAAAGGCAAACTGATCAGATGATGACACATCATCTGATCGGTTTGCCTTCTGATCAGATGATATTGGATTCAGGTCTTTGAACCTGACACAGGTTCATGGACCTGAAACAGATTACACATCAGCTGATTGTCTAAAAGTCCCATGGGCTCCAGGACCCGCTGGTAAGCAGCTGATGCTATCACCTGATAGCATCATCCGATCGTTTACGTCCAGGGAAGATCAGCTGATTCATCATCTGCTTGTTAAAAAGCTGGCAAGCTGTTCACCGCTGGACGTAAACAATCAGCTGCTTACCGGGAGGTCCTGGAGCCCATCGGACGTGACCCAGGAGACTGCAGAGAGATGAGTAAGGTGAAGAGTTCATGCCAGCAGCGGATCTCCTACATGAACTGTATTCAACTTGTGACATCCCCGGACCTCCCTGTAGAGTGGTGTCGGTAAAACACTGCAAGAATACTGAATGTCTGGTGCAAGGCACAAGGTGAACACAGTTCATGCAGGAGGATCACCGGGGTTTTTCGGGGTTCACCTTGACGTCAGCGGGGGTTGCCTGCATTTATGTGGCATAGGCTGTGCACCAGGCATTCAGTATTCTTGCGGTGTTTTACCGCGACATCTCTTTGCAGGGAAGTCCGGGGATGTCAGGAGGGGAATACAATTCATGCTGGAGAATTACCGGGGGCTTTCCTGGAGATCCCCCGCTGGGATTAACTATTCACCTTGTGACGTCAGCGGGGGTCCCTGCATTGTTTAATGCCACAGGTCACTGCAGAGAAGTTCGGGATGTCACAATGTGAATACAATTCATGCAGGGGGATTACCGAGCAATGCCGCCCACATTCTTGGAGATCCCCGCTGGGATGAACTCTTTACATTGTGACATCAGCGGCGGTCCCTGCATTGTTTACCGCGACACCTTGCTGTATAAGTTCGGGGATGTCACAAGGTGAATACAATTCATACAGGGGGATTACTGTGGGATTTCCTGGAGATCCCCCGCTGTGATGAACTCTTTACCTTGTGACGTCAGCGGGGGTCCCTGCAGAGGTGTCGCGCTAAACAATGGGAGATAAGATAACAGCTGCCAACGCTGGCTATGTGGCTTTCTTCTATGAAGGAATCTACATAGCCATAACTTTCTTTTCTCCCTAAAAACGCCCAAACGCATAAAATATAAAGCAACGTGGGCATTAAACATGCGTTTTTTCTTGCTTTTTTCCCTGACTCCATTGAAGTCAATTGGGGAAAAAAGCAGGAAAAAACGCTAAAACAATTGACATGTTGCTTCTTTTTTCAGCAATAAAAAAAGCAACTGAAAAAGAAGCAACGTGGGCACAGCAAGTCCTGATTCTCATAGACTTTGCTGGGATGCTTTTTCCTTGCTTTTATTGATTAAAAAAAGCAATGAAAAACGCTAGAAAAAACGCTGTAAAAACGCCCTGTGGGCACATGTGGGCTCCAGGACCTCCCGGTAAGCAGCTGATTGTTTACGTCCAGCGGTGAACAGCTTGCCAGCTTTTTAACAAGCAGATGATGAATCAGCTGATCTTCCCTGGACGTAAACGATCGGATGATGCTATCAGGTGATAGCATCAGCTGCTTACCAGCGGGTCCTGGAGCCCATGGGACTTTTAGACAATCAGCTGATGTGTAATCTGTTTCAGGTCCTTGAACCTGTGTCAGGTTCAAAGACCTGAATCCAATATCATCTGATCAGAAGGCAAACCGATCAGATGATGTGTCATCATCTGATCAGTTTGCCTTTCAATCAGATGATATTGGATTCGGATTGGACATCAAGGGACCTTCGACCCAGGACTACAGCGGAGGGGGGTTCTTTAGTTCAATAAAGATGGAGTCACTAATTGTGTTGTGTTTTATTTCTAATAAAAAATATTTTTCTCTGTGTTGTGTTTTTTTTATCTTTACTAGAAATTCATGGTGGCTATGTCTAATATTGGCGTGACACCATGAATTTCAGGCTTAGGGCCAGCTGATAATACAAAGCTGGCCCTAACCCCATTATTACCCAGTGAGCCACCCGATACCAGGGCCGCTGGAAGAGTTGGATACAGCACCAGAAGATGGCGCTTCCTATGAATGCGCCATTTTCTGGGGCAGCTGCGGACTGCAATTCACAGTGGGGGGGGCCCAGAAAGCTTGGGCCACCCTGTACTGCGGATTCCAGTCCCCAGCTGCCTAGTTGTACCTAGCTGGACACATAAATTGGGCGAAGCCCATGTCGTTTTTTTTTTAAATTATTTTATGAAATTCATGAAATAATTAAAAAAAGGGCTTCCCTATATTTTTGGTTCCCAGCTGGGTACAAATAGGCAGCTGGGGGTTGGAGGCCACCCGTACCTGCCTGCTGTACCTGGCTGGCATACAAAAATATGGCGAAGCCCATGTCGATTTTTTTTTTAATTCATTCAAAAAAAAACAAAAAAACAAACACATAACCCAAAAGGGTTAGGAGTAAAAAAAAATGCTTAGGCTCTCGCTGTATTTTCTATTGCTAGGGTAACTTAAACAGCTACTGGCTGCTAACCCCTCCTGCTTGGTGTTACCTTCACTGGCAATGAAAAATCCAGTTAAGCCCTTTTTTCTTGAGTTTTTTTGCCAAAAAATTCCATGGGCTTAGCCCAATTTTTGTGTCCAGCCAGGTACAACCAGACAGCTGGGGACTGGAAACCGCAACGCTGAGTGGCCCAAGCTTTCTGGGCCACCCGCTGTGTATTGCAGTCCGCAGCTGCCCCAGAAAATGGTGCTTTCATAGAAGCGCCATCTTTTGGCGCTGTATCCAACTCTTCCAGTGGACATGGTGCCAGGTGGCACGCTGGGTAATAAGGGGTTAATACCAGCTTTGTTTTACCAGCTGGTATTAAGCCCGAGATTCTTAATGTGAAGCCAAGTTTGACCCGGATATTAAGAATCTCCAATAAAGGGTTAAAAAAAGACACCACACAAAAAATACTTTATTAAAAATAAATACACAGACACACTTAGGGACTCCATTTTTTTACTCCCTCTCACCCCTCCTCAATCCTGGTCTTCTGTCACCGATCTAGCTCTGCTATATCAGAAAGCACGGGGGAGGAAGAACGCTTCAAATCCCCGTGCTGTCTAATCACTCAATGAGTTAGCAGAGACTGCAGGTTGGTAAGCAGTGACATCACCGCTACCACTGTTGCCATAGTAACCTAATGAGCAGGTTGCTATAGCAACGGTGATCTCCGAGCACCTGATTCCCAGCACCGCTATTCACCTGCATGAGCCGGTAAATAGCAGTGCTGGTAAACGATCTAATAGATCATCATTTTCCTGTCACTTTTATTCCAAAATGGAGATTGAAAAAAATGGGCTGAACAAGGAAATGACATCAGAACACCTTTTTTTCACATCCAACTTTAATGAGCTGAAACAAGCATTCAATAGTAACAAAAAAAGCATGAAAAGAAGCAGGAAAAAAAGCAGGAAAAAAAGCATGAAAGCATGAAAAAAAGCAGGAAAAAAAGCATGAAAAGAAGCATGAAAAGAAGCATGAAAAAAAGCATGAAAAAAAGCATGAAAAGAAGCAAGAAAATAAGCATGAAAGCATGAAAAGAAGCATGAAAAAAAGCACGAAAGCATGAAAAGAAGCACAGAAAAAAGCAGCTTTTTTTTGTGCTGAAAAAAAAGCACCGTGGGCACATAGCTATGTGCGCACTAGGCGTTTTTTTCACGCTGCGTTTTTATGTGCGCTTTTGTCTCAAAAAACGCACCCGCGGCTAAAAAACGCGACAAAAATGCATGCGTTTTTACCGCGATTTGGTGCGTTTTTTGCTGCGTTTTTGCTCACTGCGTTTTTAATCAGTGCACAATGCCATTAAAGATTGTTGATGAAAAAAAAAAAGGTCTGATGTCATTTCCTTCTTCAAAATGTTCATTGTATGCAGGAGGGCAGACAGACAGCTGAAGAACTAGTGTATGCAGGAGAGCAGACAGCAGCTGGAGAACTACAAGGCTCAGCATCCTCCATCCAGGACTGTATGCAGTTTTTTGCCCAAAAAGAAAAAAAAAATGACATGGGCTTCGCCATATTTTTGTATGCTAGCCGGGTACAGCAGGCAGGTACGGGCTGCCCCCAACCCCCAGCTGCCTATTTGTACCCGGCTGGGAGCCAAAAATATAGAGAAGCCCTTTTTTTTTAATTATTTCATGAATTTCATGAAATAATTTAAAAAAGAAAATGACGTGAGCTTCGCCTAATTTTTGAGTCCAGCCGGGTACAACTAGGCAGCTGGGGATTGGAATCCACAGTGCAGGGTGCCCATGCTTTCTGGGCACCCCCACTGCGAATTGCAGTCCGCAGCCACCCCAGAAAATGGCGCTTTCATAGAAGTGCCATCTTCTGGCGCTGTATCCAACTCTTCTAGCTGCCCTGATACCGGGTGGCTAGCTAGGTAATAATGGAGTTAGGGCTAGCTGTATATTATCAGCTAGCCCTAAGCCCGAAATTCATGGTGTCACGCCAATATTAGACATGGCCACCATGAATTTCTAGTAATGATAAAAAAAAAAAAAACACAACACACAGAAAAATATTTTTATTAGAAATAAAACACAACACAATTAGTGACTCCATCTTTATTGAAACAAAGAACCCCCCTCCGCAGTAATCCTGGGTCAAGGGTCCCGCGCCGTCCAATCCGGATCCAATATCATCTGATCGGTTTGCTGGAAGGCAAAGCGATCAGATGATGTGTCAGGATCAAGTGCCTGAATCCCATCACACATGAGCTGATTGTATAAAAGCCGATTATACAATCAGCTGATGCATCAGTAGAAAAAAAAATAATAATACTCACTTATGTGCTGTGCGGATTACCGGCAGCTCCTGGAGCGATCGATTGGACAGGAGTCTGATCCCGTCCGATCGCTGCAGGAGCTGCCGGTAATCAGCTGATGAAGTCCCCTGACGGCAGGATCAGCTGATAGCCGGCCGGGCGCGAAAAAGCCGGCGAGACTACGATCAGCTGATGCGTCAGGTGACTGCATCAGGTGATCCACCGCCAGGTCCTGCAAGCAAGGTCCTGCCCCGGGGAGACTGCACACAGCCAGAGCGGCGGGACCGAGACAGGGGCTGGGAGCGGGCATGGCACCGGGACCCTGCAGACAGGTGAGTATATATGACATTTTTTTTTTTCTACTGTTCACTTTTGTTTTCGCCGCTGCCTCCACCTCCCGCCCAGACATGGCGCCGCACGTAGCTGACATGGCACCGGACGGGAGGTGGACGCAGCGGTGGCGGTACCGGGAGGATTCACGCTTCTGTGTTTACCAACAGAAGGAATCCTCTTCCTGTACACGTCACTGTAGTGCCCACCCCTTGCGTTTATAGCTGCGTTTTTAGTCATAGAAACGCGGCTATATGCGTTTTTCATTGCGTTGTTGAACATCTCATTGAACTCAATGGGTGAAAAACGCAGTGAAAAACGCAGAAATAATTGACATGCTGCATTTTTGTGGTCACCACAAAAACACAGCTACAAAAAAACGCTGTGTGAGGACAGCACTTCTGAAAACCCATAGACATTGCTGGGGAAGCAATGTCACTGCGTTTTCAGCACAAAAATCGTGGTAAAAAAACGCCTAGTGCGCACAAGGCCTAAGACAAGCCCTGGAGTATATGTAAAAAAGTGCAGAGTGCTATTTAAATGGTTCCAGGCATGGCTAACAGGTAGATAAGATTACAAAAGGATTTAAGACAATGCATAAACCTTTTAAGGGGAAAAGTGCAAAGTGCTAGAATGGTCAGTCGCAATTGCAGGATAGATATATAAACACCGTCCGCAGTAATACAATTTAAGAAGGGGAAAGCATAGAAAAAGGCTGAGTGAAAATATCACGTACAGAGAGGTCTGTACGATCCTGTTACTCCAACGTTTCATACAAAGTCTTCTTCAGGGAGCGCTCCTTTTTCTTGGCAAAAAACTGCAATCTTTTGAGCTACCCCGCCACGTCACGGCAAATCTCATAGGGCAGTCCTACGCTATATTTTATTTTGGTTGATGGGTGCCATACGGCCTCACATATTAAAAGCAGAACTGTTTATCCACTAGAAACAGCACTTACCTGATGCTTTTCTATCACGTGCGAGCGAGGTGCTGAACTGAAGTAAAGTGCTGAAATTAAGATAAGTGCATAGTTTCAACACAATTACATAGTGGTGATAACTGTAATTGTTGAATTTCATTAGGGAATTGTGTGTCTGTTTGTGATTCTGTGAAAAGGGAAAAAAAAAAAAAAAAAAAAAAAAAGGTTAGTCTTGTGATTTAATTAGTAGGATTAGTCACACCTGTTTCTAGAAGCTTCCAGCAGCTTCTGATAGTCATTGTACATCTATATAAACCAGCCAGTACTAGCGAGGGGCTGAGCGAGCGAGGTGCTGAACTGAAGTAAAGTGCTGAAATTAAGATAAGTGCATAGTTTCAACACAATTACATAGTGGTGATAACTGTAATTGTTGAATTTCATTAGGGAATTGTGTGTCTGTTTGTGATTCTGTGAAAAGGGAAAAAAAAAAAAAAAAAAAAAAAAAGGTTAGTCTTGTGATTTAATTAGTAGGATTAGTCACACCTGTTTCTAGAAGCTTCCAGCAGCTTCTGATAGTCATTGTACATCTATATAAACCAGCCAGTACTAGCGAGGGGCTGAGCGAGCGAGGTGCTGAACTGAAGTAAAGTGCTGAAATTAAGATAAGTGCATAGTTTCAACACAATTACATAGTGGGGATAACTGTAATTGTTGAATTTCATTAGGGAATTGTGTGTCTGTTTGTGATTCTGTGAAAAGGGAAAAAAAAAAAAAAAAAAAAAGGTTAGTCTTGTGATTTAATTAGTAGGATTAGTCACACCTGTTTCTAGAAGCTTCCAGCAGCTTCTGATAGTCATTGTACATCTATATAAACCAGCCAGTACTAGCGAGGGGCTGAGCGAGCGAGGTGCTGAACTGAAGTAAAGTGCTGAAATTAAGATAAGTGCATAGTTTCAACACAATTACATAGTGGTGATAACTGTAATTGTTGAATTTCATTAGGGAATTGTGTGTCTGTTTGTGATTCTGTGAAAAGGGAAAAAAAAAAAAAAAAAAAAGCTTAGTCTTGTGATTTAATTAGTAGGATTAGTCACACCTGTTTCTAGAAGCTTCCAGCAGCTTCTGATAGTCATTGTACATCTATATAAACCAGCCAGTACTAGCGAGGGGCTGAGCGAGCGAGGTGCTGAACTGAAGTAAAGTGCTGAAATTAAGATAAGTGCATAGTTTCAACACAATTACATAGTGGTGATAACTGTAATTGTTGAATTTCATTAGGGAATTGTGTGTCTGTTTGTGATTCTGTGAAAAGGGAAAAAAAAAAAAAAAAAAAGGTTAGTCTTGTGATTTAATTAGTAGGATTAGTCACACCTGTTTCTAGAAGCTTCCAGCAGCTTCTGATAGTCATTGTACATCTATATAAACCAGCCAGTACTAGCGAGGGGCTGAGCGAGCGAGGTGCTGAACTGAAGTAAAGTGCTGAAATTAAGATAAGTGCATAGTTTCAACACAATTACATAGTGGTGATAACTGTAATTGTTGAATTTCATTAGGGAATTGTGTGTCTGTTTGTGATTCTGTGAAAAGGGAAAAAAAAAAGGTTAGTCTTGTGATTTAATTAGTAGGATTAGTCACACCTGTTTCTAGAAGCTTCCAGCAGCTTCTGATAGTCATTGTACATCTATATAAACCAGCCAGTACTAGCGAGGGGCTGAGCGAGCGAGGTGCTGAACTGAAGTAAAGTGCTGAAATTAAGATAAGTGCATAGTTTCAACACAATTACATAGTGGTGATAACTGTAATTGTTGAATTTCATTAGGGAATTGTGTGTCTGTTTGTGATTCTGTGAAAAGGGAAAAAAAAAAGGTTAGTCTTGTGATTTAATTAGTAGGATTAGTCACACCTGTTTCTAGAAGCTTCCAGCAGCTTCTGATAGTCATTGTACATCTATATAAACCAGCCAGTACTAGCGAGAGGCTGAGCGAGCGAGGTGCTGAACTGAAGTAAAGTGCTGAAATTAAGATAAGTGCATAGTTTCAACACAATTACATAGTTTGACACAAGAACATAGTTTGAATTTATCCTTATACGTTTCCCATTGGGTTTCTTTCGTTTTTTTCTCTTTGTTTTTCTACTTTACTGTTGATCCCCATTTGATAGGTGCTCCATGGACAATGCTACCAGGTGTGTATCTTGTCAGATGTATGCATGCCTTGAGCAGCCGTTCGAGGGTGAATATGTCTGCACTCGATGCAAGCATGTTGCGTATTTGGAAGCCAAGGTAACTGATCTAAATAAGCAGCTTGCAACACTAAGGGGCATTGCAAACCTGGAGAGGAGTTTAGAGATCACTGAGCTTTCTCTGGCTGGGGCCAGTGATATGGAGGAGGGTGGAAGTGGGGAAGATCAGGACCCAGAGGTAGGTAGCTGGGTAACAGTTAGAAGAAGAGGTAGGGGGAAAAGTGTCAGGGAGCCTAGTCTTGACCTGGCACAACCTAGTAAATATGCCTGTTTGGCTGATATTAGGAATGAAGGGCCTGGACTAGGGTCACTACAGCAGGACGTTGCTCCTAGCAACCAGGAAAACAACTGCTGTAGGAAGGAGGGAAATAGGAGTGCAGCAAAGCCCAGACAGATATGGAGACAGGAGGACTATGGGAATGGTAGTCACGGGGTCAAAAACTGACCAATTCAAAATAACCACAATTACTGCTTTTTTGCAAAAATATAACAAGTGTTTTATTCATATAATAAATAGCAAAAAAGTGACATAACATGATAAAAACAACATTTACACAGTGATCAGGCTACAGCAAGGAGGTGTCACTGACACAATAGAACCAGGAGTCCACCCTTCATTGGGGAAGCAGAATCACCAAAATAATAGGTGGGACATGGCCAGAAGAAACAACAACGGATACTGGGCCCAAATAAACATCAATGATCCGGAATGTGCACACCTATCAAGTGTGCACCAAAGAGGATCAGCATACATAAGGGGTCCAATATCCGAAGAGTCAGACCATTAACCACACCACAATTATAACAGAGACAGGCATTAAAAGATGCAACACATTACTATGCACAAAGTCCCTGTGCTGCACTCACCCATAATGATGACGTTTTACTCGGGTACCACCTTCCTCATTATGGGTGAGTGCAGCACAGGGACTTTGTGCATAGTAATGTGTTGCATCTTTTAATGCCTGTCTCTGTTATAATTGTGGTGTGGTTAATGGTCTGACTCTTCGGATATTGGACCCCTTATGTATGCTGATCCTCTTTGGTGCACACTTGATAGGTGTGCACATTCCGGATCATTGATGTTTATTTGGGCCCAGTATCCGTTGTTGTTTCTTCTGGCCATGTCCCACCTATTATTTTGGTGATTCTGCTTCCCCAATGAAGGGTGGACTCCTGGTTCTATTGTGTCAGTGACACCTCCTTGCTGTAGCCTGATCACTGTGTAAATGTTGTTTTTATCATGTTATGTCACTTTTTTGCTATTTATTATATGAATAAAACACTTGTTATATTTTTGCAAAAAAGCAGTAATTGTGGTTATTTTGAATTGGTCAGTTTTTGACCCCGTGACTACCATTCCCATAGTCCTCCTGTCTCCATATCAAGTAATAGGGTGTAGTCTTTATTGGTACCTTAATTATTGGTCACATCTTGCCCTCATTCTTTTATATTAAAGCCCAGACAGATGTTGGTGGTAGGGGACTCTATAATTAGGCGGACAGACAGGGTCATCTGTCGCCGAGACCGTGAATGCCGAACAGTGTGTTGTCTGCCGGGTGCTCGGGTTCGGCATATTGTGGATCGGATAGACAGATTGCTGGGTGGGGCTGGGGAAAACCCAGCGGTCATGGTGCACATTGGTACTAATGACAAAGTTAAAGGCAGGTGGAAGGTCCTTAAAAATGATTACAGGGAACTAGGAGATAAGCTGAAGTCCAGGACCTCCAAGGTGGTGTTTTCAGAAATACTACCGGTGCCACGAGCGTCACTAGAAAGACAGCGGGAGCTTAGGGAGATAAATATGTGGCTTAGAAATTGGTGCAGGAAGGAAGGGTTCGGGTTCATGGAGAACTGGGCCGACTTCTCAGTCGGCTACAGGCTCTACGGTAGGGACGGGCTGCACCTCAATGGGGAAGGTGCAGCTGTGCTGGGGGAGAAAATGGTCAGACGGATGGAGGAGCTTTTAAACTAGGATCGGGGGGGAGGGAGGGTAGTAGAGCAAATAAGGGGATAGATAGAGCAGATAGAGACAGGGAGACGGTAGGGGTCAATGAAGGATTAGGGGGGGATGGGACATACAAGGAACGTAGGGAGGCTAGGAGTAATAAAGGTGTTAATAGGATTAAATGTCTACTGGCAAATGCAAGAAGTCTTGCAAACAAAATGAATGAATTGGAGACTCTTATGTCAACCATGGATTATGATGTGGTGGGCATTACGGAAACCTGGCTGGATGAAAGCCATGACTGGGTGACAAACATACAGGGTTATAGTACATTTAGGAAGGACAGGAAAGGCCAAAAAGGTGGTGGGGTGTGTATATTTATCAAATCTAACCTAAAACCTGTGTTGTATGATGACATTGAGGGGAACAGCAACAATGTAGAGTCAGTATGGGTAAATGTACATGGGGAGGGGAATAATGGAAAAATGCTAATTGGAGTTTGCTATAAGCCTCCTAACATACCTGAACAAATAGAGGGTGAAATGCTGGAACAAATTGAAAAGGCAGCTAATAATAATAATCGGGTTCTTATTATGGGGGATTTCAACTATCCAGACATACAGTGGGTGTTACGGGGGGCTGTCTGATAATAACCGAAAGGAGTATCAGACAGTCAGGGTCCACCGTGCAAAGACTTTGCTGCAGACTATGGCAGAGTGCAATACCTCTGTTAACTCACAGAAGGATATAATAAGTAAGTAAAGCAATTCCTCCCTTACTTGGAGGGTGTGTGGAATGATCTCTGTTAATAATCACAGAGACAAAGGCAATGTGTGCGAAATGGCACCTACCTAGGTCCGCTCTTCTAGTGGTGCAAAAGAGACGAACAGCAGCGTAAGCCGCACAAAGCTCCTACCTGCGTTCGCTCCACTAGTGTGCGAGGACACGAACCACTAGATATGGCACCTGCCTAGGTCCGCTCTTCTAGTGGTGCAAAAGAGACGAACAGCAGCGTAAGCCGCACAAAGCTCCTACCTCTGTTCGCTCCCCTAGTGTGCGAGGATACGAACAACTGCCAGACGCAGTATAAGGAACGTTACCCTAGCGGCAACGTCCACCTACGAGTAGAATCACAAGGCGCAGCCAGACCATGTGCCTCAGGCACCTGCCTATGTCCGCTCCCCTAAGAGGTAAGGATGCGGACAGCAGCCGAAGCTGTAAGGTATAAGAACGCTACCCTGCCGGTAGCGCTCACCTAGCATAGACAGAGGAATGCCTAGAGGAACGCGCACAGAGCGTCTACTCATATGCATGAACCAAGAGGACTGAGCACCATGCGGCGTGTGTCAGGGTCTTATATAGACTCTGTGCCTCATCCAAGATGGAGGACACCAGAGCCAATCCGCTGCCAGAATGACAGGAGTGACGTCATGCTGGCCTATCACCGAGCAAGACGTCACAAGCACATGACCAGCGACCAATCGACATAGAAGGTGTCAGAGACATGTGACCTCGTGTCAGCGATGATGTCACCCGCACATGTGCAATGGCTCCAAGATTGGACTTAGTCTCCGGCGCTCGCACATGTGCAGTAGCAAGAAATCTGGACTTAGTCTCCAGCGCTCGCACATGTGCAGTAGCAAGAAATCTGGACTTAGTCTCCAGCGCTCGCACATGTGCAGTAGCAAGAAATCTGGACTTAGTCTCCAGCGCTCGCACATGTGCAGTAGCAAGAAATCTGGACATAGTCTCCAGTGCTCACAGCAACCGTAACAGTACCTCCCCCTCAAGGGCCCCCCTCCCGGCGACGCAGGTAATCGGCAACTAAGTCGGGAGCATGGACAGCCTCCTCAGGCTCCCAAGAGCGATGTTCCGGGCCATAGCCCTCCCAATCTATCAAGAAGAACCTGCGCCCTCTAACCATCTTAGAACCAACTATGGCTCGTACCTCATAGCTAGAGCGAGAGGAATCAGAGGCAGGAGAGTGCACTTCACGAGCGTGAGGTAAAATAGCCGGCTTTAGCAGTGAGACATGGAATTTGTCATGAATCCTAAGATGGACAGGTAACTTCAATTGATAGACTACAGGATTTACCTGTCGAAGAACCTCATAAGGACCCAGGAAGCGAGGAGCAAATTTGACAGAGCTCACTCTAAGTCTCACGTGTTTTGCAGAGAGCCACACAAAGTCCCCTGGAGAAAAGACAGGAGCCGGGCGACGAAACCGATCGGACACCGTCTTCATACGGTCCTTAGCTGCTTGGATCGACTCTTGAGTCCGATCCCAAACCTCTCTGGCATTAGTTGCCCAGTCGGCCACAAGAGGAGGAGGTGCAGCAGCGGGAAACGGTACCGGTACCCTAGGGTGTTGCCCATTATTGAGTACGAACGGTGTCTGCCCAGTGGCCTCAGCCAGCGAATTGTTAAGGGCAAATTCTGCCCAGGGTAGGAGGGAGGACCAGTTATCGTGGTTCTCAGCAACAAAGTGTCGAAGGTATATAATCATAGATTGATTGGTACGTTCAACCAAACCATTAGTCTCCGGATGGTATGCCGAAGAGAGATTCAACTCAATTTGCAGAAGGCTACAAAGATCTCGCCAGAAACGGGAAGTAAATTGCGGGCCTCTATCACAAATGATACGATCTGGCATCCCGTGAAGCCTAAAGACATGCTTGAGGAATAGTTTGACTAGTACCCTGGAAGATGGGATTCTCGATAACGGTACGAGATGAACCATCCGGGAGAAATGGTCCGTAATGACCCACACAAATCTATGTCCCTGTGAACATGGAAGATCACCCACAAAGTCCATGCCTACCACCTCCCATGGTCTATCTGGCACTGGTAAAGGATGCAAGAGCCCAGCCGGTCTCTGTCGTAATGGACGGTTGCGAGCACACGAGTAGCAGGAACCGACATATCTCTTGACGTGGCTGGCTAAGTGTGGCCACCAATACCACCTCTCCAGTAACTCTCGTGTCCGCCTAATACCAAAATGCCCACCCACCTTTGAGGTGTGGGCCCATGACAGTATATCATTCTGTCGATCAGGCGGAACAAAGGTCTTGCCCGGTGGGATTTGGTCTAACGTCACAGGGGAGAGCGTATGAAAAACCCTGGAGGGAAGGATAAGACGAGGTTCGTCAATCTCTTCCTGGGTAGAAAGCATAGAGCGAGACAGGGCGTCTGCCTTGTTATTCTTACTCCCAGACAAATAGTTGATGGAGAAGTGAAAGCGGGAGAAAAACAAGGACCAGCGGGCTTGGCGAGGATTCAGACGCTGAGCGGTTTGTAAGTACGTCAGATTCTTATGGTCTGTATAGACCTGGAAAGGATGTTTCGCTCCTTCCAGCAAGTGACGCCACTCCTCCAAGGCTAATCTCAAGGCGAGCAGTTCCCTATCCCCAATGGTATAGTTTCTCTCTGCCGGTGAAAAGGTTTTCGCAAAGAAGAAACACGGCCTTTTTCTACCTGCACCGTTCTTTTGATACAAGACCGCACCAGCACCCACTGAAGAGGCATCAACCTCTAAGAGGAAGGGCTTACTCTCATCGGGTCTTTGAAGAACGGGAGCAGTTGAAAAGTGTCTTTTTACTGCCTCAAAAGCCTGAGATGTCTCAGTAGACCAGGCTTTGGGATTAGCACCTTTCTTAGTCAAGGCCACCAAAGGGGCCACCAAAGTAGAAAAATGGGGTATGAACTGCCTGTAATAATTTATGAATCCTAAGAAGCGTTGCACCGCCTTCAAGGAATGAGGTTTGGACCATTGCAGGACAGCAGAGAGCTTCGCAGGATCCATAGCCAGACCCTCTTGTGAGATAATGTAACCCAAAAAAGGCAATGAGGACTGCTCGAATACACATTTCTCGAGTTTAGCAAACAATGAGTGCTCCCTTAAACGGGAAAGGACACGAACGACATCCTGACGATGAGTCTCCAGATCAGGAGAAAAAATCAGGATGTCGTCCAGATACACCACTACTGAGGATAACAGTAAATCCCTGAACACATCGTTTACGAAGTCCTGAAATACTGCGGGTGCATTACATAACCCAAAAGGCATGACGAGGTATTCATAGTGACCGTCTCGGGTGTTAAAAGCGGTCTTCCATTCGTCACCCTTTCGAATTCGTACCAAGTTATACGCACCCCGCAGATCCAACTTCGTAAAAACTTGAGCTCCTCTCAGTCTGTCAAAGAGCTCCGAAATTAAAGGTAATGGATATTTGTTCTTTATTGTGATTGCGTTGAGACCCCTGTAATCTATGCAGGGACGCAAATCACCCTCTTTCTTCCGAACAAAGAAAAACCCAGCTCCCGCGGGAGAGACAGACTTACGAATGAACCCCTTCTCTAAGCTCTCTCTTATATAGGTCGACATGGCCTCCGACTCAGGTATCGACAGGGGGTAAACCCTGCCTTTAGGTGGAACCGAACCTGGGATAAGGTCTATGGCACAGTCATACGGCCTATGGGGTGGAAGAACCTCAGCACCCTGTTTGGAGAACACGTCAGCGAAATCCAAATAGGGTGTAGGTATGGGAGAGAGATCAGTTGATGCAACCGCAACGACCTTAGGTGGTAAGGGAAGACATCGGCACTGACATTTCGAACCCCAACTAATAATGCTGTCAGACTCCCAGTCAATGTGAGGAGCATGAGTCCGAAGCCATGGAAGACCCAGAAGGACGTCGTCTATACCCTCAGGCAAAACAAGAAAAGAAATCTCCTCTATGTGACCCTGAGACAGGGAAAGGCGCAAGGGAACTGTCCTCAATGTAATGGAGTCAGACAACATAGTTCCATTAACAACACGGACAGGAATAGGCGCCTCTAACATGATAGAGGGAATATTGTGTCCCTTTACAAATCCTGAGGACACAAAAATCCCGTCAGCTCCGGAATCCACAAAAGCCATAATAGGCCATGTATTCTCAGATAACGAGAGCTGACCTGGGATACAACACTTAGAGGGTGCAGAAAACGTCTCTAGTAACCCCCCTCTAATGGTTACTAGGCCAGGGAGTTTCCCTGACGACTAGGACACTTGTTGGCATAGTGCCCAGCCTGACGACATACGTAACATATAGGAGGACCAGACTTGCGTAGTCTGGAGGACGTATGACCTAACTCCATAGGAGTGGGAGATGTTTCAGATGCTGAGGAAGATGGTAGTGGACCCTCAACAACTGGAATAGCCCGATGCTTAGGGCGTGAGGAAGAGACCTCGAGTCTACGTTCCTTATGGCGTACATCGATCCTCGTTGCTACTGTGATCAAGTCCTCCAGAGAAGCAGGGACCTCACGAGTAGCAAGGGCATCCTTGACATAGCCTGCCAACCCTCTCCAGAAGATAGGAATCAACACCTTCTCTGGCCAATCTAGTTCTGCCACCAGAGTTCTAAAAGCAATGGCATAAGAACTAGTGGATAACGAACCCTGAGATAGATCTAACAGTCTCAGGGCCGCATCATGGGTAACCTGCGGACCCATGAATACCGCCTTAAGAGCATCAAGAAAGTCTTGATGTCTCAGAGTAACCACATCAGAGCGCTCCCATAGGGGAGTCGCCCATTCTAAGGCTTTGTCCTGAAGTAAGGAGATGATAAAGCCTACTCTGGACCTCTCCGTAGAGAAGCGAGAAGAGTTGACCTCTAGGTGTATCTGACACTGACTAATGAAACCACGACATGATCTGGCATCGCCAGAATATCTGTTTGGCAGAGCAAGTCGAGGATCATCTGCAGATGTCACCATGGTCTGAGGTTTATCCTCTATACTCTTGAGCCGTGACTCAAGTACTTGTATGTAACGGTGTAACTGCTGATATTCTGCCATAACTGCCAGACCCTTGGCTCAGTCCTAATGTTACGGGGGGCTGTCTGATAATAACCGAAAGGAGTATCAGACAGTCAGGGTCCACCGTGCAAAGACTTTGCTGCAGACTATGGCAGAGTGCAATACCTCTGTTAACTCACAGAAGGATATAATAAGTAAGTAAAGCAATTCCTCCCTTACTTGGAGGGTGTGTGGAATGATCTCTGTTAATAATCACAGAGACAAAGGCAATGTGTGCGAAATGGCACCTACCTAGGTCCGCTCTTCTAGTGGTGCAAAAGAGACGAACAGCAGCGTAAGCCGCACAAAGCTCCTACCTGCGTTCGCTCCACTAGTGTGCGAGGACACGAACCACTAGATATGGCACCTGCCTAGGTCCGCTCTTCTAGTGGTGCAAAAGAGACGAACAGCAGCGTAAGCCGCACAAAGCTCCTACCTCTGTTCGCTCCCCTAGTGTGCGAGGATACGAACAACTGCCAGACGCAGTATAAGGAACGTTACCCTAGCGGCAACGTCCACCTACGAGTAGAATCACAAGGCCCAGCCAGACCATGTGCCTCAGGCACCTGCCTATGTCCGCTCCCCTAAGAGGTAAGGATACGGACAGCAGCCGAAGCTGTAAGGTATAAGAACGCTACCCTGCCGGTAGCGCTCACCTAGCATAGACAGAGGAATGCCTAGAGGAACGCGCACAGAGCGTCTACTCATATGCATGAACCAAGAGGACTGAGCACCATGCGGCGTGTGTCAGGGTCTTATATAGACTCTGTGCCTCATCCAAGATGGAGGACACCAGAGCCAATCCGCTGCCAGAATGACAGGAGTGACGTCATGCTGGCCTATCACCGAGCAAGACGTCACAAGCACATGACCAGCGACCAATCGACATAGAAGGTGTCAGAGACATGTGACCTCGTGTCAGCGATGATGTCACCCGCACATGTGCAATGGCTCCAAGATTGGACTTAGTCTCCGGCGCTCGCACATGTGCAGTAGCAAGAAATCTGGACTTAGTCTCCAGCGCTCGCACATGTGCAGTAGCAAGAAATCTGGACTTAGTCTCCAGCGCTCGCACATGTGCAGTAGCAAGAAATCTGGACTTAGTCTCCAGCGCTCGCACATGTGCAGTAGCAAGAAATCTGGACATAGTCTCCAGTGCTCACAGCAACCGTAACAGTGGGACATAGAATCTTCTGGTTCTGCTAAAAGCTGTAAGTTCTTATCTACCATTCAAGACCATTTCCTCTCTCAGATGGTAGGTGAACCGACCAGGGGAGATAATTTGCTAGATCTGGTCCTGTCAAATAGACCGGATACAATTTCAGATCTACAGGTCCGGGAGCACTTGGGCACCAGCGATCATAATATGGTAAGCTTCGACATAATATTCAATAGAACATTTCAAAGGGGGAATGCTAAAACCTGGAATTTTAGGAAAGCTGATTTCAACAAATTAAGGGAAGAGCTTAAATGTGTAGATTGGGACAGAGTCATGGTAACTGGGGATACTGAACATAAATGGGGTAAGTTTAAGGATATACTGCTAGAGTCCTGTAAAAAACGTATACCCTCTGGTAATAAAATGTCCAGGAATAAAAAGAAACCACTATGGATAAATAAGACTGTACAAAGTATAATAAAACAAAAACAAAGGGCGTTTAAAATCTTAAAGGCTGAGAATACAGAAATAGCATTGCAGGAGTATAAAGATATCAATAGGCAATGCAAAAAAGAAATCAAACAAGCAAAACTAGCTACTGAAACAAAAATCGCCAATGACATTAAAATAAATCCCAAAATCTTTTATAAATACATTAATGCCAAAAGGAAAACAAAGGATAGTATCGGACCCTTAAAATATAATAACAAGTTAGTTATAGAGGACAAACAAAAGACTGAGATATTAAATAGGCATTTCTCATCTGTATTCACCAAGGAACTGACTGTACCAGGGATCATTCAACAAGTGAAAAATCAAAGTCCACCACCCGATATAATTAATTTAACTCCAGATGAAGTACGCCTACGTCTGAGTAAATTAAACATTGACAAATCCCCAGGGCCAGATGGCATTCATCCACGAATATTGAGGGAATTGAGCTCCGTAATCGACAGACCGCTGTATCTCATCTTTTTAGACTCACTTGTAACAGGGTTGGTGCCTCAGGATTGGAGGATTGCTGATGTGGTACCGATATTTAAGAAAGGTAAGAGGGTAGATCCATGCAACTACCGTCTAGTAAGCCTGACATCAGTAGTATGCAAAGTTTTTGAGGGCATTTTAAGGGATGACATGCAAAAATATATTGCAGAAAATAATATGATAACTGACAAACAGCATGGATTCATGAAAGATAAGTCGTGTCTAACCAACCTGTTGGGGTTCTATGAGGGGGTAAGTGCAAACCTGGATATTGGTAATGCAGCTGATGTGATTTATTTGGACTTTGCAAAGGCATTTGATACTGTACCACATAATAGCCTTATACTAAAGCTCCAGAAGCAAGGACTAGGGGACACAATATGCAACTGGGTAAGGAATTGGCTAAAAGATAGGAAACAAAGAGTAGTCATAAATGCTACATTCTCTAAATGGGCTATAGTCAGCAGTGGGGTGCCGCAGGGATCTGTGCTAGGACCAATTCTTTTTACTCTCTTTATTAATGACCTTGTGGATGGGATTGATAGTACAGTGTCAGTCTTTGCCGATGACACCAAACTATGTAGGATATTAAAAACTGACCTGGATAGTACAATATTACAAAAAGATCTGGATAAGATGTCAGAATGGGCAGATACTTGGCAAATGAGATTTAATGTTGATAAATGTAAAGTAATGCACCTAGGACGGAGTAATCCTATAGCTGCGTATACATTAAATGGAAGTAAACTCGGGACTACAGAACAGGAGAAGGACTTGGGTATTCTCATTACAAATAAGCTGAGCAGCAGCACTCAATGTCAAGCAGCAGCTGCTAAAGCAAACAAGATTTTAGGGTGTATAAAAAGAGAGATTAGATCCCGTGATCCCAACGTATTGTTACCCCTCTATAAATCACTTGTAAGGCCACATCTGGAATACGGGATCCAGTTTTGGGCTCCACATTTTAAAAAGGACATTCAGAAGTTAGAGTCAGTTCAAAGGCGGGCAACTAGACTACTACAAGGAATGGAAGGCCTCCCATATGATGGCAGATTGAAAAAGTTAGATATGTTTAGCTTAGAAAAAAGACGTCTCAGAGGAGATCTCATTTATATGTATAAATACATGTGTGGTCAATATAAAGGACTGGCACATAACTTATTTCTTCCGAAAACAATACTAAGGACCAGGGGGCACTCACTGCGAGTGGAAGAAAAGCGATTCCGACACCTAAATAGGAAAGGGTTCTTTACAGTTAGAGCGGTCAGACTGTGGAATGCCCTACCACAAGAGGTAGTAATGGCAGATACTATAACAGCTTTTAAAAAAGGGCTGGATGATTTCCTCAGTACACAAAACATTGTTGGTTATAAATGACTTAGTGACTAAATGTAGAACTGGTGGAGGAAGGTTGAACTAGATGGACCTAGGTCTTTTTTCAACCTAAGTAACTATGTAACTATGTAACGTACCCATGACTAAAGTGGGCTTTACACGCTACGATATCGTTAATTAATTATCGTCTGGGTCACGTTGTTTGTGACGCATATCCGGCGTCATTAACGATATCGCAGCGTGTGACACTTTTCAGCGACCTTAACCGATCGCAAAAGCAGCCAAAATCGTTTACCGCGGAGAGGTCGTCCTGAAACAAAAAATCGTTTTCTTCTTATTAACGATGTTGTTTCTCGTTCCTGCGGCAGCACATATCGCTGTGTGTGACAACGCAGGAGCGAGGAACATCTCCTTACCTGCCTCCACCGGCAATGCAGAAGGAAGGAGGTGAGCGGGATGTTACGTCCCGCTCATCTCCGCCCCTCCGCTTCTATTGGACGCCTGCCGTGTGACGTCGCTGTGACGCCGCACGAACCGCCCCCTTAGAAAGGAGGCTGGTCGCTGGCCAGAGCGACGTCGCTAGGCAGGTAAGTCCGTGTGATGCTGCCGTAGCGATAATGTTCGCTACGGCAGCGATCACAACATATCGCACATATGACGGGGGCGGGTGCTATCGCGCTCAACATCGCTAGCAATCGCTAGCGATGTCACAGCGTGTAAAGCCCGCTTTAGTCATGGCTGTGGGCGGGACAGGCCCAGGCAAGTGCTGTTTGACTTAAATAGCCTGTGGACAGGACTCATGACTGAGTGTGAACAGTTACCACTTGCCAAAATCAGACAGAACGACCAAGATAGGGTGCACAGCTTGGTGGAGGCTAACCACCTGCCAAAAAAAAATAGAAAAAGTAGCCAGCACAATTTCTAAACTGTACTTAATAAATGGAGATTTTTGGCAAAAAATTGCAATCTTTTGAGCTACCCCGCCACGTCACGCCCCTACACTATATTTTATTTTGTTTGATGGGTGCCATACGGCCTCACATATTAAAAGCAAAAGTATTTATCCATTAGAAACAGGCTATTAGAAACAGGCTATTTAATCCAAACAGCACTTGCCTGGGCCTGTCCCGCCCACAGCCAGGACTTAGTCATGGGTATAGGATAGAAAAGCATCAGGTAAGTGCTGTTTCTAATCAATAAACAGTACTGCTTTTAATGTGTGAGGTCGCATGGCACCCATTAAATAAAATATAGCGTAGGACTGCCCCATGAGATTTGCCGTGACGTGGTGGGGTAGCTCAAAAGATTGCAATTTTTTGCCAAATATCTCTATTTATTAAGAACAGTATTGAAATTGTGCTGGCTTCTTTTTCTAATTAATACAAATTTCTATATTTTGGCCACATACTTTGTTTCTGTGTTGTTGTGTGTTATTAATTAGTTCATGGCCTGTTACTTGATTACAGAAGGGTACTCTTTGTTGACATTGAAAAGATGGTCTTGTCAGTAGGCTAGCAAAAAAACAGGAACTGACCAGGCCAAACGGAATGGTCGTCTGAATGAACCATTAGGGGGGATAGCTTCTCCACGTGTATCGCCACCAACACTATGTGGCTTTCTCAAGGGCTGAAGTTCAATTGAGAGCAAGACCGTTTTGGTCATCTATATATATGTTGGGTAAATCAGGAGAGGTTAAAATTAACCTCCGAGTAGTCACAGCTGGGTGGGACTGGAGACACAGGACTATATGTGGATATCGGTGTCCTGAGGCTGACTCAGAGCACGGCATGTCCTAACCTGGAGGTGACGGGCATGAAGTACATCACAGCAACACACGCGCCCGTGCACAGCACACGGGGCCTATTGCGCATGCGCAAATAAAAAAAAAGGTGTAGACATAGAAACTGCAAATATAATAATGTTTGCACATGCATGGGAGCACTGAGTGCGTACATACGCACAAACTCCAAAGAAAACATAATGGCAAGGATATACGCAAAAAGTAGATATAGAAAATACAACAATTTTCTGTTATTGTCCTGGGGGAACCGCAGATAAGGTATACACATGAGGACACAAGGTACAAAGGTTGTACAACTCCAAAATATACACGTGCATCTCAATAAATTAGAATATGATGAAAAAGTCAATTTATTTCAGTTATTCAATACAAAAAGGGAAACACATATATTATATAGAGTCATTACACACAAAGGGATCTATATCATATGTTTATTTTTGTTAATGTTATGTTGATGATTATGGCTTACAGCCAATGAAAACCCAAAAGTCATTATCTCAGAAAATTAGAATATTATATAAGAACAACTGAAAAAATGATTTTAAACTCAGAAATGTCGGCGTCTACAGGAAAGTCTGTACAGTAAATGCCTCAATACTTGGTCGCGGCTCGTTTTGCATGATTTACTGCATCAATGTGGCAATGTGGCATGGAGGCGATGACCCTGTGGCACTGCTCTGGTGTCTCTCATAAATTCTCTATGGGGTTTAGGTCAGGCAAGTTTGCTGGCAAATCAAGTACAGTGATGCTGTGGTTAGTACACAAGGTATTGGTACTTTTGTCAGTGTGGACAGGTGCCTAGTCCTGCTGGAAAATGAAATTTCCATCTCCAAAAAGCTTGTTGGCAGAGGGAAGTATGAAGTGCTCTAAAATTTCCCGGTAGATGACTGCGCTGACCTTGGACTTGATAAAATACAGTGGAGCTACACCAGCAGATGACATGGCTCCCCAATCCATCACTGATTGTGGAGACTTCACACTAGACCTCAGCAGCTTGGCCTCTACTCTTCCTCCAGGCTCTGGGACCGCGATAGCCAAATGAAATACAAAATTTACTTTCATCTGAAAACAACACCTTGGACACTGAGCAATAGTCCAGTGCTTTTTCTCCTTGGCTCAGGTAAGATGCTTCTGGCGTTGTCTGTTGGTCATGAGTGGCTGGACACAAGGAATGTGACACTTGTAGCCCATGTCCTGGATACGTCTGTGTGTGGTGGCTCTTGAAGCACTGACTCCAGCAGCGTCCACTCCTTATGAATCTTCCCCAAATTTTTGAATGGCCTTTTCTTAACAATTATTTCAAGGCTGCAGTTATCCCGGTGGCTTGTGCACCTTTTTCTACCACACTTTTTCCTTCCACTCAACTTTCCATTAATATTCTTGGATACAGCACTCTGTGAACAACCAGCTTCTTTAGCAATGAGTGAACTTTTGTGGCTTACCCTCCTTGTGGAGTGTGTCAATTACTGCCTTCTGGACATGTGTCAAATCAGCAGTCTTCCCCATGGTTGTGTAGCCTACAGAGCCAGACTAAGGGAACATTTTAAACACTTAGGAAGCCTTTGCACGTGTTTTGTGGCAATTATTCTAATTTTCTTTCGGTTTTCATTGGCTGTAAGCCATAATCATCAACAGTAACATAAATAAACAAGTAAAATAGATCCCTCTGTGTGTAATGACTAGAGTTGAGCGCGGTTCGTGGTTCTCCAGTTCGAGGCTCAAGTGATTTTGGGGGCTGTTCTAGATCGAACTAGAACTCGAGCTTTTTGCAAAAGCTCAATAGTTCTAGATACGTTCGAGAACGGTTCTAGCAGCAAAAAAAACAGCTAATTCATAGCTGGCTTTCCGCTGTAATAGTGTAAGTCACTCTGTGACTCACACTATTATGACATTTCAGTGTATAGTGTGCGGGAACAGCGCTTTCAGATCACTGCTGTTTGGATAATGGCGATCGCCATTTTTTTTTTTTTCCTTGTCTTCCTTCCCTAAGCGCGTGCGTGTAGTGGGGAGGGCCAGCATGTCAGCCAATCCCAGACACACACACAGCTAAGTGGACTTTTAGCCAGAGAAGCAACGGCATGTGTGATAGGATGTCCATGTCACATGTCCCTGCATTATAAAACCAGACATTTTCCTCCAGCACGCCATTATCTAACTTCTGCGTCCTTGGTGTCAGACATCACTGGCGCAGCTCCGTCCTGAGTCCTATCGCCGATACTGCTGTATGCGCTCCATATACAGCGCTGGACAGCTTAGGGATAGCACTTTCTATCAGTCCTTTTAAGGGCTCGTACCGGCAGGGTCAGAGCCATAGGTGACAGGTCCTGAAAACAGAGTTTAACAGCTACACAAGATGACAGCGTCTGTGTAGCTAAGGTCAGGGATTTCCTCGCTGCATTTCCCCATTAGGAGGGATAGAAAGGCAGGCTTCCTTTCCTCT
Source organism: Anomaloglossus baeobatrachus (assembly GCF_048569485.1). Classification (NCBI taxonomy): domain Eukaryota; kingdom Metazoa; phylum Chordata; class Amphibia; order Anura; family Aromobatidae; genus Anomaloglossus; species Anomaloglossus baeobatrachus. The sequence continues at coordinate 37,375,120 of NC_134354.1, read as the reverse complement.
ACCCAGAGACCCACAACCCTGCCACTGTACCCTCCTGCCCTTTGCACACTCAAACTCATTGTTACTAAGCCATTATACTAGCAAACACTGAGTGTACCTAGTGGCATCCTAAACGTGGCTATTGGACTTCTGTATAGTCCCAGTAGTGCACAGATATTTGCAGCACGTCTGCCTGCATTGCACACTCAAACTCATTGTTACTAAGCCATTATACTAGCAAACACTGAGGAAACTTAGTGGCATCCTAAACGTGGCTATTGGACTTCTGTATTGTCCCACAAGTGCACAGATATTTGCAGCACGTCTGCCTGCATTGCACACTCAAACTCATTATAAGCCATTATACTAGCAAACACTGAGTGAACTTAGTGGCATCTGACTCGCCCACCCCAGGGCTGTGGGACACCCGGTGCCGGGCCGGACTAGTCCGGTAGTAGTCAGTGGTGGCTGGGCCCGGCTCCGTGGCCCTGGTGGGTGTCAGTAAAATATGTGGCTTGAATTAAAGTTTGTGTTCGTGATACCACCTGTGGTATGCTGCTAATAAGCCGCCGCTGCTGTATGAGGCCTCCGGGGGATGATATGGCAGCAATGGTGGTACTACTCCCCACAGGTGGAGCAATGCCCGGGGCACAGTTGGTGCTTGTGAGTGTCTATGCAGATGAAATAACAGAGGCAACTCCAAGGGTGCAGTTTCAAGTTCTTTACTCACAGTTCTTGTCAAGGCCGGCAGGAACCCTTGGACTGCTGGGACCACTGTCAGGGACCTCCGCCGTTTCTGGGTGATTCTTGGAGCGAAACCCAGTACCCTTCTCTTAAGTGTCTCTGTCTTCAGCTGTCTCCTTAAACCTTGCCTTTGTAGGATAAACCTGGCTTGGCCTCCACAACAGCCTCCAGGCTGGGGGGTCACCTGTCGGCTGATTACCCCTTTTCTAGAAGTTCTGCTGTGGGCTGTGGCCCGGGGAGTTTACAACATTCCCTGGGCCTCGGTTTTTACTGTTTGGAGATGATTTTGCACTCCTCCGGTTTCTAGGGACCGTCCCCTGTTGCAGCTCGATCCCTCCACCGATGTTCCTGTGGAACAGGCCACCGCAGCTCTACAGCTACCCGTGGCCCTGGGATCCCTTCTGTTCTCTGCTTGGTGTCACCTGGACCCTCTGAGTCCCAGGATCTTCACCAGGAAGCGTCTCTTTCTTCTTCTTAGCTCCTGACTGACTAGAGTTGTCTTTCCTTCTCTCCTCCTTGCCTGCCTCCTGCAGACCTCCTCCTCCTTCCCCACTCTCTCTCAGACTTCTGTTGCTTTCTCTGTGCGGACACTCTGAGCTCACAGAGCTCCTTTCTCTTTCACAGCTACATGCTGGCTCCTCACTCTCTCACTCTCTGAGGTAAACTGAAACTAACTTGACCTTCCTTTCTCTATCTGCTCTCTGGTGGCTCCTCCCACCTCCCCAGTTGCTAAGCTACCACCCTATGGGAGCAGGGATGGGTCTTACGGCCCCTCTCAGCATGCAGCATGGGAGGGTTTTCTGCCACTATCCCTGGTCCCAGTGTGTTCCTAGCAATGGGTGTAGTGTGGATTTACCAGGGGACCGGTATTCACTCCCTTCCTCACCCAGAATGGGGCATCACACCGCTGATGGGGTGCAATGACCTGTGGCGACGGAAGCCTCAGGGGCGCCACACATCCTTAACGTGGCTATTGGACTTCTGTATAGTCCCACTAGTGCACAGATATTTGCAGCACGTCTGCCTGCATTGCACACTCAAACTCATTGTTACTAAGCCATTATACTAGCAAACACTGAGTGAACTTAGTGGCATCCTAAACGTGGCTATTGGACCTCTGTATAGTCCCACTAGTGCAAAGATATTTGCAGCACGTCTGCCTGCATTGCACACTCAAACTCATTATAACTAAGCCATTATACTAGCAAACACTGAGTGAACTTAGTGGCATCCTAAACGTGGCTATTGGACCTCTGTATAGTCCCACTAGTGCAAAGATATTTGCAGCACGTCTGCCTGCATTGCACACTCCAACTCATTTGTTACTAAGCCATTATACTAGCAAACACTGAGGAAACTTAGTGGCATCCTAAAAGTAGCTGTTGGACTTCTGTATTGTCCCACTAGCGCAAAGATATTTGCAGCACGTCTGCCTGCATTGCACACTCAAACTCATTGTTACTTACTAAGACATTATAATACCAAAAATTGAGTAAACTTAGTGGCATACAAGAAGTGGCTGTTGTACTCCATTAGTGTCCCACTGGTGCAAATCTATGTGCAGCACCTGTGCAGGACACCCTCCTGCTCTGTTTTTAATAAGCTATAATGATAGCAAAAAATACTGCCATTTAGTGGCATCATAGAACTGGCTGTTGTATTCCATTAGTGCCCCACTGGTGCCAAGCTATTTCTAGCACCTCTGCATGACACCCTCATGCACATTTTGCTACGCTAATGTTATAGCAAACTCAGGGAATTCTTTGCTGCATTTGATCATTCGGAGGGATAGAAAGTGAGGCTTTCTTTAGCGTTTCCTTCTGTTCATAGACAGCATCTCCAAGTCCACACCCGAAGAGCAATTTCTCCTCCACGTGTAAGTGTGGAGAGGCAGCTAGTGCGCATGCGTGTGCCGATTTACCCCAGCTGCAGCCTAACTACAGTGTTTCACCTAGTGAGTATGCTCAGCCTGACTGTGCCATTCCTGAGGCTAAGTCTTCATTTCGGGATACAGCGCATGCTCCCACACTTAGTGTGAAAAGCCTCTTTGCACAGGTACTTGTACTCCGTGCCGGGTCTAAGTCCTGTTTTGTGCCGAGACACCATGCTAAAGCTGATAGTCTTTTTTCAGAGACTGTATTTCATGCTACTGAGCATGCTCAGGCACTTACTGCATCAGAGACTAGGTCCGGTAATGAACTCTTTGGCCCTGCCCCTGATGTGGGGGGGCCCATATAGACCACAGGGCATCAGGTGTCCTGACGATGTGGCCAGGCCACTCCCAAATGGCTTGCAGAGGCCCGCCCCTATGACTTGTCACCTCATTATTGATGGTCAGACGATGACTGGTGAGGTGTTTGTGTCGTGGCAGCCATGAGGTCATTATTGAAGTTGCGGTTCCAAATAGGACGCTAGTTATGCCACTCATGACGTGTCACTCTGCTTTTGTCTCCAGGAGGTGCATTGTGGTCCACCCTGGTTTCGGGCGGACCCAGGTTATAAAACAGGCTGGAGCCAACAAGGAGGTGCGCAGTCTTCTATTATGCTCCGAAAGAGCACACCTCCATGTGTTGAACCCATTGCGGCTTTAGGCCAGAGGTAGGCAGGGATAGGGCGTCGATGCAGGCCGCCACCACAGTTGGTAACGCAGAACGGTTAAGACCAGCTCCTGTCCTACAAGTCCTGCTTGTGCAGCCCAGTGGCATTAACAGGCCTGCTGCTGCTGATGCGCCTGCTGTCCACAGGTGTGGCCCCAATGCACACGGTCAGCGTACTGAATGGCCCCTGTGATGTTAACAGGGAGTTCCTGGGCTGGGTGGGCGTGTGGACCCTGTGACGCTAACAGGGCTCCCAGTCTCAAGATCCGAGTGGCGTCTAACTCGGTTCATGCAACTATTAGTTTCATAGCCACACAGATCTGTATCCTCCACCTAACCTTCCAGTTGCCAACCTCTCCTTTTCCATCTGGGAGCATTGACTGCTGATGGGGATATATACCTTTCTCTTTCTTTTCTTATTCATTTTCGTTATATAGCGGTAACATAGTATATACCACCTTATTCAAATCTGCCAGTCCCACTGTACAGATGGTGTTTCTTCATCAAATGTTACTTTTGCTTAACCACCAAACCCACGGACAAAAACTTTTTTCCCCTTTCCAACACACCTGTTCCCCTTTCCACCAGCATTTGTCCTTTTTCAACTCATTTGGTATATGACCAAAAGTGCAACTCTGCAGGGACACCGTACTCAACGCCATCTCAGCACAGCAGCCAGCCCTCGGTCCCTCAGATGTGGACAAGTAAAAGACCATTTCCTCCTATCCATGACAAAGCGTTGAGATTCACTCTGTGCAGCACTGGTGTTTACTGGAAAAGCAGATCTAAGAATCCGTACCACCTTCTGCAGATACTCCTGTATACGTGCGTCCATTTCTATGGCAGGAATTGTTTCGCCAAATTTTGTCTTGTACCGGGGATCTAACAGTGTGGCAACCCAGTAGTCAGGATTACTTCGAATTCGTACAATCCGAGGGTCATGTTGTAGGTAGTGCAGCAAGAAGGCGCTCATGTATCTTGTGCATCCGGGAGGACCAAGTCCTTGGTGTGTTGTGGAAGAGAGGTGAGAATCGTGCCTCCTTCCTCTGCCCTCTCCCCCCAACCTCGCACAACCGAAATGTGAGCAAGCTCTCACTCATCTGCTGAGTCTTCCATGCCCATCGCCAGTTCGTCCTCCATTTCTTCATGGGCTCCTGCACCTTCCTCAACAATTTTTGCTGATACTATGCGCCCTTGTTAATCCCTATCCCCCACCATGACTGCCGCCTAGGTGCCGCTCACCGTATGGACCTTGTACAGCTTATTATCCCTTCTGCATATGACTCCTCCTGTACTTCCTCCCCTTCCTCTTGGACCAACACCTGACTCCGAATAATGCTTACAGTGTGCTCCATCTTGTAGATGACCAGAATTGTCATGCTGAGAATGGCATCGCTAGTGCTAAACATCTTCGTCGACATTTGTAAACTGTGTAGAAGGGTGCATAGGTCCTTGATCTGACACCACTCCAGCAGCGTGATCTGCACCACCTCTGGATCAAGTTAGCCCAGGGTATACATCATACCGTATTTCAGCAGGGCTTTGCGGTGCTGCCACAGACGCTGCAACATGTGCAGATTCCAATTCCTGCGTGTCGGAACATCGCATTTCCGGCGTTTAACCGCCAGACCCTAAGACTTCAGGAGCGATGAAAGTTGTTGAGCTGCTGGGTGCGAAGGATGAAAGTGAGCACATAGCAGCGTGCCCGCTGCACAAGGCCATGTAGGCCGGGATGGTATTTTAAAAATTGCTGGAGAATCAGATTCAACACGTGAGCCATACAAGGCACGTGTGTCACATTGCCCTGACGAAGGGCCGCAGACAGGTTTGCATCATTGCCTTACACGGCTGTTAAGTCACCAACGTAGTCCACTCAAACAATTTGTACTCCGGTCGCCAGGTGACAACGTGTTCCTTTCGTGCATAGTGCTGATGATGGGAAAGGAGTCGATGCCTGCGGCGCAGGTGGACGCAGGTTATGGTCACCCACTGGGTTGCGTTACCTTGACAGATACAGAACCACAGGCTGAATGTAGGTGGTGAGTATCTCACAGATGAAGTACCATCATTCAGCTACAACCAATGGGAAGACACCACACCCTTTTTTAGGCCCCTCCTGTCTGCAGACCACTGCCAGACAAAGCTATGAACCTCTTGTTACTGTTACCCCCTGTTCAGTTTTATGAGTTTGTGTGCTTGTTACCTGACTACGTTTCCTGCTTGCTGTTTATGTACCTCGTTGGCCGATCCGCATTTCACCTCTGCTTGTTTTCTGATTAAGTCCTGGCCATCCCATTCTGTTCCTCTTCCTCAATTAATGTTTTTGACCCTGCATGACTACTATTCTCTGGAACTGCAGCCTTCCACAGGTATTGATCAACTTGGGCCCTGTGTAATTCCAAATCACTGTATAGGGGTTAAAGGGTTTCAGGGTTCTGGGTGTCCAGCTTGGTGAGTGGCTTGCCTCTAGCCTATCCTTTACAGCCCATCTGAGTGTGTCGATCCAGGCAGGCGTTACACCATGCCCTGGTCAGAAGGCCATGTAGGCCGGGATAGTGTTTTAAAAATTGCTGGACAACCAGGTTCAACACGTGAGCCATACAAGGCACGTGTTCCACATTGCCCTGAAGAAGGGTCGCAGACTGGTTTGCATCATTGTCGCACCCGACCTTCCCTGGCTGCTGGTTGAGTGGAGACAACCATTGATGAAACTCGGTCTCACTCTCCAGAGCTAACCGTCCACAATTCCTCAGCGGTGTCTCACATTTCCCCTACATTTCAAAGTAAACATTTGACCGCCTGATGGCCTTGAGCTGTGCTGCCAGCATAGTAAGGAGGTGTGTGGGATTCCTTGGGCGCAGTTACAAGGAAGGGTGGACTGACCACACAGGGTTTGGGCCGAGGTGGAGGACCCACACGAGGTTGAGGAGGCAGAAGCAGTGGAGGAACTTGTACATACAGAGGAAGGATTGACACACAAGTCGTGGGGACGGCAAGACTTGTACAGCAAACCCTTCACCATCTCTCACCATAGTTACCCAGTGCCCAGTCAGCAACATGTAACTCCCCTGTCCATGCTTACTGGTCCAAGTATCTGTGTTGAAATGCACCCTGTCACACACAGAGTTTCTCAAGGAATCGGTGAGGTTGTGTGCGACCTACTGTGGTAGCGCGGGCACGCCTTTCTTGGAGAAGGAGTGACGACTGGCCATCGGCTCTTGGGGCACTGCAATGGGCATAAGGTCTCGAAAATCCTCGGTCTCAAAAGGGTGTAAAGGCAGCCTTTCTGTTGCCAACAAGTTGCAGATGATGAAACTCAACCTCTTAGGCATGTCATGCCCTTCGAAAATCATGTAAAACACAGCGAGGGGACTCCAAACACAGTCTCCCTCGTTGCCACTAATTGGGCCACACACACCCCACTTGACTGACATCAGTTGATGCCCCTTTTCAAAATGAAAAAGATGCTTTGCATGAAGCACTCTCAAAAATACGCGTGCCTTTCCCGTCCCCTGGCTGACCCAGGGGAAGAAAAGTCCTCTGAGAGCCATGACTTGTTCATCTTGGTTCTTTTAGAAACACAGCGAGGGGTCTCCAACCACAGTCTCCCTCATTGCCACTAATTGGGCCACACACACCCCACTTGACTGGCATCAGTTGACCCCCTTTTGAAAAAGAAAAAGATGCTTTGCATGAAGCACTCTCAAAAATACGCGTGCCTTTCCCGTCCCCTGGATGACCCAGGGGAAGACAAGTCCTCTCAGAGCCATGACTTGTTCATCTTGGTTCTTTTAGAAACACAGCGAGGGGACTCCAACCACAGTCTCCCTCGTTGCCATTAATTGGGCCACACACACCCCACTTGACTGACATCAGTTGATGCCCCTTTTCAAAATGAAAAAGATGCTTTGCATGAAGCACTCTCAAAAATACGCGTGCCTTTCCCGTCCCCTGGCTGACCCAGGGGAAGAAAAGTCCTCTGAGAGCCATGACTTGTTCATCTTGGTTCTTTTAGAAACACAGCGAGGGGTCTCCAACCACAGTCTCCCTCGTTGCCACTAATTGGGCCACACACACCCCACTTGACTGGCATCAGTTGACCCCCCTTTTGAAAAAGAAAAAGATGCTTTGCATGAAGCACTCTCAAAAATACGCGTGCCTTTCCCGTCCCCTGGCTGACCCAGGGGAAGAAAAGTCCTCTGAGAGCCATGACTTGTTCATCTTGGTTCTTTTAGAAACACAGCGAGGGGTCTCCAACCACAGTCTCCCTCGTTGCCACTAATTGGGCCACACACACCCCACTTGACTGACATCAGTTGATGCCCCTTTTCAAAATGAAAAAGATGCTTTGCATGAAGCACTCTCAAAAATACGCGTGCCTTTCCCGTCCCCTGGCTGACCCAGGGGAAGAAAAGTCCTCTGAGAGCCATGACTTGTTCATCTTGGTTCTTTTTTCAAAAGCGAGGGGACTCCAACCACAGTCTCCCTCGTTTCCACTAATTGGGCCACACACACCCCACTTGACTGGCATCACTTGACCCCCCTTTTCAAAATGAAAAAGATGCTTTGCATGAAGCACTCTCAAAAATACGCGTGCCTTTCGCCTCCCCTGGCTGACCCAGGGGAAGAGAAGTCCTCTGAGAGCCATGTCCACATTGTCAGTGGACAGACGCGTGTGCTTATCTGCCAGCAGACCCCCAGCAGCACTGAAGACAGGTTCCGAGAGAACGCTGGCTGCAGGACACGACAAGATCCCCAAGGCGTACGTGGCAATCTCAGGCAATTTATCCAGATTGGAAGCCTAAAATGAGCAGGGCTCAAGTTGCACAGTAATGGCATCGATGTTTCCTTGCATATACTCATATATCTGTGTGTCCTCCTCTTTTTCCTTGTCCAGCTCTTTTGTTTTCGCATGAGTATATGTCCTTGTCACTTTCCCATGTGTTTGTGTTGTGTTGTGAGTTGTTTGTCACCTTTTGGACACCTTTGAGGGTGTTTTCTAGGTGTTTTTATGTGTTTGTGAATGCCTGCCATTGTTTCCTATGCGGTTCGAGTTCGGTTCGTTGAACGTTCAATGAACCGAACTCGAACGGGACCTCCGTTCGACGAACCGACCTCGAGCCGAACCGGGACCGGTTCGCTCATCTCTAATAATGACTCTATATAACATAGGCATTTACCTTTTTGTATTGAATTACTGAAATAAAATAACTTTTTGATGATATTCTAATTTATTGAGATGCAGTTGTATATAATGAGTTATAACACATGTCGAGGTAATACAGATGTGAAATCCTATAGCAATGCCGAGGTTAATTTAAACGCAGTGCAGTGAAAAAAAAAAGTATGAAAAATAATAAGAAAATATAAGTCACAAAAGCATACGTATGTAAATACAGAAACCCAAAGAATATACTGAACATAAGAATATACACTCTGCACAGATAGTAATAGAGATAGACACCTGGGCTAGTTTAAACAGACTCTACAAAGTGTGAACAGAAAGTGCACTGAAAATATACCGTATATCACAGAAAATCAAAAAATAACCTATCCGTATAAATAATACAGGAATATTTTAGGCGCTTGCATTAAACAGAATATCATAGAACACAAAACGACCTATGAATGTATTAAAGTTGAGATGTATATAGTGGACACGCCCATGGAGTCTGAGGCTACCGATTACCAGGCCATGGTTCAGCTTCCGGGATGCCGCAGTAGACAGGCCCTGTTCCGTGACCCCGGCGGTGAGGGGATAGTGATGATGGGGATAGTAGTTATTCATGACCTGTGGTGTGCGGCTAAATATTAGCCACCGCTACGGGAGGTCTTCTCTGGGGCGGATGATAATGCAGCTCGGATAGTACAGCTCTCCACAGGCAGAGCTCAGGCCCCAGGGAGGATGTTGGGAGTAGTAGTTGCCTATGGCGCAGAGGTGCGACTATGAGAGCGCTGAAAGTGATGGGACAACACAGAGGGTGCAGTTAAAGTTCTTTACTCACTGAGGTTACACCGCCCTTAGAGTGACGTGCTCAGCTGTTTTGGGCTCCAGCTGATCCCAGATAGTTCAGAGGTCAAGGCCGGTGTTTCCTTCTGTGTGTCCTTTCCAGTGGTCTTCCCTCCACCCAGCTCCTGGGCCATGAAACGGGTCATGGGTGCCTGCTGCACTCCCCGCGGACCATGGGATCCCTCTTCTTCCTAAGAACCTGGGTCAAGCCTCCAGCTCCGGACCACGGGCCTCTTTCTATTCTAGGTTCTTTTCCTGACATTTCTTCTTGATGCCTTTTCGACCCTCTTCCTGGGTGCCGATCTGGCGCTAACTCCCTTCTGGTGCTAACTGAATTCTGTGTGTGATGGCTCCTAACTTCACCTGAAGGTGCCCCGCTTCCCAGGTTGCTGAACTAGTGGGCAGGAGGTCCCATGCACCTACCCTGGCCCAGTCCCAGTGAAAGAGCTCCCGTGCTATGTGTTGAATGTGTTACGATGGTTTACCGGTGATGACCTCCTCCATATCCGAGATGAATACTGCACCCCGGATGAGGTGCAGCACCCTGTGGTATCTGAAGCCGCAGGGGTGCCATACACCCCCACAGGGAATCCCAGCACGTCCACGAGCTGGAAAGTAAGCAATACATTAGAAATCTGCAAAATTGTTGGTTATGCTGGAGAACAGTAACATTTCATCTTTTTATGGGAGGCATGATTTCGTAAACGTTACCAACTTTCCCATACTTCACATTACGACATAAACCTTTGACGCTGTAAAATGCATAAAATATTAGCTTTTAGCATAAGAGATTCACTTTTGGGGCAATAAACATTCCTTTTTGCATAAATTTTTCACTTTTGCATGAAACTCACTTTTGCATAAAACTTTCACTTTTGCACCTTGCATCGCTCTGACCAAGCAAAACAAATTTAGCAGCAACAATAATTTGGGTGACCTGCCTCAAACCCCCAACGTAGGCTCTGGGCGTGCTCAGAGCGTTCCTGACCCTGCTACACCTCTTCTGCATGCAGACAGGTTTTTGGGTCATGTTAATTCTGCTATGGAGCACAACAGGTGCTAATTATTTACACTACAGTCCTGGCCACACCAGTGGCCCAAATATCCATTTCAAACCACTACATTATACTTTAACTATGTACACGGTGCATACATTTGGATGTCAAGGGCAAACCATCCCCGTTTCCCTTTTTGACGGATGTAGGAGACAGCATCGCCTGGGTATAAGTCCTGATCCGGGTGTCCTTTGCGGAGGTGGGATTCAACATCCCCTCGGGAGACGAATATGTCCTTCGGCATCCCTGGTTTGCCAATGAACCCCCACCCCTGCTCCAAGTCAAATTTAACCACTAACCCGTGCCACCATGGCCCCCGCATCGATGGTCGGGACCTGCGGAGCCACTGTTTCGCGGCCAGGTTACGGTGTGACGGGGTATGCGACAGAGCAGTAAGGGACGCCAGGCCGAGGAACAATCCAAAGGAGTTTATTGGAACCACAGAGATAAAGCACCAAACATGAATATAAATCCTTAAAGTCTGCAAGGAGTCCACAACAAAACAACAGATCCGGGGGCACCTCCCGTATTCCAACGCCAGGGAAAATATGGCAATGGTCCTTATATGAGTTTTTTGAGTCCAACAGGATGAACAACAAAACACAATCCCACGTGGCCACTGATCTCCAATCTGTAACAGTCCATACACAGGCACTAGGATCTAACCTTCGCTATAGATCCTAGTCCTTCTCCAGCCGAGATCCAACTAACTGACTAACATGGGTCTCATTGTTCTCTTCTCCTGGGATCAGCCCCTTAGGTGGGCAGAAGGGCCCACCTCCCCCTGGACATTTGATACCTGAAAGGATTCTAGAAGGCCTGGCTCTATTCTGTCTACCAAGTTGGATGAGTCCCATGCTAAGAAGAACAAACAATCTCCCACCAGAAGTAGTACATACAGGACAGTCAAGGAGGGACCGACTATTACACAATGAGCACATTCAGGGGAGGGCCACGCTGTTACAACACCCCCCCCCCTTAATTTGTGTACAGACTAGTGGCCTCAACAGGTCGCCTGTCAAGAACATGTAAACATGGCGGACCTGACTCAGGGCTCCTCCTGCCTGGACAATCCATCGGCATTTTGTGTTGGCTCCATTTTCTTTAGTGTATGGTGGAGGTGTAGAGTTGAAGGGTCGGGCTCCAGTTTGTATCCTCCTTGATTTAAACTCTGCTTCCTTCACCCACAAATCAGTGTTGTAGATCTCCCACATCATTGCTTTAAGCATAAGTGCTTCTTGGATGATAAGAAGAATTCGGGGCTGTGGCTCACACCCCATAAACACTAGTGGTTGAACATGAGTGTCTGAGTCATTAGGCAAGTCAAATTGAAGGAGTGACACCTCTTCCCTCATTGTACTTGGCTGTAGATAGTTAACAGATTGATTTGGTGCAGGGTCATCCCTCAGTTGACCAGCCGGGCAAGTGTCTTGTAGATGGCCAGGCTGCCCACATCGATGACATCTGCGCTGCATCTCACTCCTTCCAGTTTGCATTCTAGAGAAGTAGGTAGGAGAACTTGGTGACTGATATGGATGTGCAGGTGCTGGAGGTGGTTGTCGATTTGGAGGATGACTCCATTGGATAGATGGGCATGTGGCCTGCAGATGCCCGGGATGCCCACAGCTATGACATCTTCGCTCTTCTACTTTCTTTCCTCGTTGCATTCCAGAAAATGTGGTAGGAGCAACTGGAGGCACATTCACACAGTAACCTAATGAGGTGGTGACCTAGGAGGTCGGGGGACAAGGAACCTCTGGTGTTGGGGTGCTGGTCATTTTTTCTCCCTCCGCTAGCAGCTTCTTCCCCTCTGGGGACAGCATTGCCGGGTTCCTGAGGGCTCGCCCCTCCGCCAACGCCTTCTGCATGGAGAGCTCCCACTTCTGAATTGCTCCCAGCTGGATCTCCAACAGTTGCGCCCCACGTGCCACACCTTGTTCTCCAGATAGTCCGGGTCATGGATCGGCAGGAGTATCGGGTCACTCCAGGGATAGTCAGGGGAGCTGGTCGCTCCAACCCTGCACTTCAGGCCACTCCGGTCATTGCTTGTCATCCTGTGTGTCGGTGCTGACTGGCTAGCTAGCCCATGCTTGTTCACCTTTTGAGGGGGCAGAGCTTCTGGGGTAATTTTGTGTCTGGTTTCTTGCTGCCAGGGACGGACACAATTTTTTGCGCCGTTCCACCGCCCTGCCCACAAAGGGATACTCCCAGGCCGCCTCTTTACACATGGAACCTGTCCTTTTTCAATGGCCGCCAGTGTACAGGGTAGCACCCACGGGGCAGGGGTTAAATACTCATCGGCGGGCTAGTGATGTCAGGTCTGGGATGTCACGAGTGGCCCTGCCTGGCTTTGTGGCCCCGAGGTGTACACTAAAAGGGGAATGAAGGTGGACGAATGATGGGAGTTGTCTCGTGATGCCACCTGCATTATGCGGCCAGGAAATTTCAGCTTCCCGCAGGTGAAGCTAGGCTCCAGGGAGGATGATGGTGGTGGTGGTAGCCGTTGGTGCAGAAGCACGGGACGACGTCACCAGCAATAACGGGACGACACAGGGGGCTGCGGTCAAAGTTCTTTTTACTCACAGTACTGTCGTCACCCTCGGAGTGCCGGTTTCCGCCGTGATAGGCCCCAGTCGTTCCCTGGTAGTTCAGAGGCTACCACCGGTGTTGTGAACTGAGAGATCTTCCTTTCTGTGCGCTTTAGTGTGGATCCCCATGACTTGAAGTTACTTGGGGACCCCAGTGTTCTTGTAGTGTTAGCTCCAGTCCCGTGTGCAGGTGACGCGGGTCCGTGGTGGGGCCTGACCTTGATCACGACTCCGGTCCCTATGTGCCACTGTGCTCCAGGATCTTGTGTAGGCCAGAGGGACATACAATCCCCCTGTCCTGCAGATTCTGGTGGCGCAACCTGAAGTGTACGCCACCTTAGGGTTCTGCACCCTAACTGTGCTGGTACTGAGGGATCTATTGAGCTCTACCTTCAGCTACCGTGTTGTTCCTCTGTCTCTCCAGCTCACCCGGTAAACTCCTGCTTCTTCCAGTCAGACCGGTTCTAACAGGAGAAGCTCTGAAGCACTCTCACCTGCAACCGTGTTATTCTGTGTCCAAGACTATTCTGAGATAAAAGTGGTGTGCTCTCACTTCCGCTGTGCTGCCCCCACCTTCCTGATGACTCACTGGTGGCTGGGAAAAACCGAGCTTCTTCCAGTCGGGCACCTGAGCTGCGTATGTTGTGTAAGTGAAATCCAGTGGTTAATCTCTTCCTTACTCAAGATGAGTACTGCATCTTAAGTGAGATGCAATACCCTGTGGCAACTGAGCCTCAGAGGCGCCACATACAGTCTTTTAGTATACAGTCCTTAAGGCGCACAGTACCCGTTATTGTGGGCACAAAATCCTGTTCATGACACCAAGTTGACATGCCCACGGGGTCTGGGGCTACCCGTTACTGGGCCGCGGTTCAGCTCCCGGGATGCCGCGGTGGCCAGGCCCAGTTCCGTGACCCCGGCGGTGTCAATAAATGGGGATAGTGATGATGGGGATGGTAGTTATTCATGACTCTACCTGTGGTGTGCGACCAGGTATTAGCTGCTGGTGCGGGAGATCTTCTCTGGGGCGCATGATAATGCAGCTCATATAGTACAGTTCTGCACAGGCAGAGCTCAGGCCCCAGGGAGGACATTGGGAGTTGTAGTCGCCTATGGCACAGAGGCGCGACGATGGGAGCGCCAGCAGTGATGGGACGACACAGAGGGTGCAGTTAAAGTTCTTTACTCACTGAGGTTATACCGCCTTTGGAGTGCTATGTTCCGCTGTTATAGGCTCCAGCCGATCCCGGATAGTTCGGAGGTCAATGCAATACAATGAAACAGAAGGTGTTTCCTTCTGTGTGTCCTTTCCAGTGGTCTTCCCTCCACCCCAGCTTCTGGGCCGTGGAACAGGTCATGGGTGCCTGCTGTACTCCCCACGGACTCTGGGATCCCTCTTCTTCCTAAGAACCTGGGTTGAGTCTCCAGCTCCGGATCATGGACCCCTTTCTATTCTGGCTTCTTTTCCTGATGTCTCTTCCTGATGCCTTCTCGACTCTCTTCCTGGGTGCTGATCTGGCACTAACTCCCTTCTGCTGCTAACTGAATTCTGTGTGTGATGGCTCCTAACTTCCTTTGAAGGTGCCCCGCCTCCTGCGTTGCTGAACTAGTGGGCTACCCCCAGCACCTACCCTGGCCCAGTCCCAGTGAAAGAGCTCTCGTGCTATGTGTTGAATGTGTTATGGTGGTTTACCGGTGATGAGCTCCACCGTATCCGAGATGAATACTGCACCCTGGATGAGGTGCAGTACCCTGTGGCGCCTGAAGCCGCAGGGGCGCCACATATGCACAAGCTAGTTTTACGTAAGTTGATTAATAACATATGATATTTGTAAAAAGAAAAAAATAATAATTGAGGATAGTTTGATTATAATAATGACCACGATCACTCCAGCCATCGAACATTACACTAAAGTTGGTGATAATGAATATTCAATGATGTACATTTGTATATATAGAATAATGCAAATAGATAAGTGCAATAAAACAAATTTATTTAAAGAATCCCCCAAAAAAGTCCCCAAAAAAACAAAAAACGAAAACTAAACCCACAAATTATTAAATAGGGATACATGAATACAAATGGATGAATGATAATGAATATTCAATTATAGATAATGCAAATAAATAAGGAGTTTCACCCAGGAGCAGGATTAGTTAATATGGCACACATTAAAAGAAAAAGGAATTTTTTTTTTCGGTACTCTTTAGGCCTTTTTCAGACGTCTGTGAAAACCACGCACGTTTTGCACGGACGTGTAAAAGGTACGTATGGCCCTCCATGTGCCATGATTTTGGCACACAAATGTTCTCCTTGTGCTATCTGTGATAATGCACGGAGAGCAGGAACTTTCTGCTCACCTGTCCTGGTCACTGCTGTCCATGGTGTTGATGTCTTCCGCTCTGTGATCTCTGGCTCTGCTGACTCCCCACTGCTGCTGCTTCCGGCTCGAATTGCAGTGAATGCGATGAGCATAATGAGTGGGGGTCAGAAGCAAGTCACAGCAGTGGCAGAGAAAGCAGTGCTGGAGAAGGTGAGCGTAGAAATTAATTTTACTTCACAGAAGCGAGGTTTTCTCCGGTACGTGTCACACTAATGTCACACCTCTTGGTTCCACAATTTGGCGTAGTCGGCAGGATACAGCGTCATCATAGACGGGAACGGGGAGGGAAATTATCCCTCTGCATCAGCAGAACCACTCGTGGTAGGAAATCCGCCAGTTGTGGCTATCGCTCCTGGTTGGATGTGTGCCTGTGGGGGAGCTTTTACAACATCTGTGCAAGTATGACAGGAAAAACATGACGTTACCAGACTGAACAGAAAGGGTGTGGAGTGTCTTGAAAATGTGTAATTTAGCTCCCAAACTGAGGACTGAGGTAGCGTTGAATGCTTTAGAGGAGGATGCCAGGCGAACCGTAATGATACGTCCAGAGTCAAAGAGGGACATGCTAGAGAAGGTTCTGAAATTGCTAGAAGGGACCATGGGGGGCAGTGCCAGTGGCGTAATTGTGTGCCCTGTTCTTTAATCATCCACAAAGGGAGCACGAGTCCCTGATGCAGTAGCCCACCACCCTGCAGGAACTCTGAATGAGGTGTGGCGCTTGGACCCTGAGGCCATGGAGCATTCCATGATGTGGATCGGTTATTACATAATCAGTTTATCATTGAGCTGGCCAATAGATTCCTCTGAGATATATTACAGGAAATGGTTCGGTCCACACCTTAATTGGCATTCTGGGATGTCTATCGGGCCACTATTGAGAGGGAGGAGGAGTCTATGCCTGTGGTTGAGAGGGTCGTAGAGAGTGCTCAAACAGCTGAAAGTATGGGTCCCGCCCTTGACAACGGAACTGTAATGGAATTAGTTCTAGCCCTGAGGGAGGAGCTCAGAGATCTGCGGTTGGACGTCTCTAGGATCTAGAGTGGAGGAACGCCACCTGCCATGCCTGTCAATTCCATGCCTGTCCAGGCATCAGAGTCACATGGGGAAGTTGTACCTGGGAGCCGCAACTATTCTAGATCTGTCTGCTGGAGGTGTTACCGGCAGGGTCACCTCGCTCGCCACTGTCGATCCAATGTCACCCCGGAGGATGGCCCATCGGTGTTAAACTAGCAACCGCTGCTGTAGAAGGGCGAACTGTAGCGGCATCCTCCTCATAATGCCCTTGGGGGGAGAACAAAATCTTTACTCCAGCAGTCCCGTCCTGGAGTCTGAATTCGAAGGCCAGAGCGTGAAGTGCTTGGTAGACATGGGATCAGGATGCACTATCATGCCTGGAAAGTGTTTGAATGCTATTTTGGTCAGATGATGATTCCGGAAGACGGTCGAGTGATTCACCATACAGCCGCGAACAATGAGCAACTGATGGAGAAGGGGATTGCTTGCATGAAGCTGAAACTATTTGGCCAAGACATTGGTCAGAGAGGAGTAGTGCCGGTGGACCACCCTCCTCGGAGGGGGTTGGAAGTGATGCTCGGAATCAATATAGAAGAGGGTTCTTCACGGTAAGAGCAGTGAGGCTCTGGAACTCTCTTCCTGAGGAAGTGGTGATGACCAACTCACTGAATGAATTTAAGAGAGGAATGGATGCTTTTCTTTATAGCAAAAGTATAGAAGGTTATAAATAGCATAATCTTACAGGTACATAGAAGAGCGACCAAGATTATTAGAGGAATGGGTGGGCTGCAACACTAAGACAGGTTATTAAACTTGGGGTTATTTAGTTTGGAAAAACAAAGGCTTAGGGGGATCTAATCACAATGTATAAACATATGAGGGGACAGTAGAGAGACCTTTCCAAAGATCTCTTTACACCTAGGCCTGCGACTGGAATACGGGAGCATCCGCTACGTCTTGAGGAAAGAAGGTTTAATCATAATCACAGACGAGGATTCTTTACTGTACGAGCAGTGAGACTATGGAACTCTCTCCCGCATGATGCTGTAATGAGTGATTCACCACTAACATTTAAGCAGAGCCTGGACGCCTTTCTTGAAAAATATAATATTACCAGTTATGTATATTACATTTTATGACAGGGTGTTGATCCAGGGAACTAGTCTGATTGCCGTATGTGGAGTCAGAAAGGAATTTTTTTCCCCATTGGAGCTTATTTGACACATTGGGTTTTTTTTGCCTTCCTCTGGATCAACATGTTAGGCTACGGGTTGAACTAGATGGACTTAGAGTCTCCCTTCAACCTTAAAAACTATGAAACTATGAATATCTTGAAGAACATAGATCATTGCTTGTATGCAAGAGAGGGACCACGGTACTGGCAGCGTGCCAGTATATACCGACCCACGCAAATAATGTTGCATCACTTGGTGAGAAGCTGTGACCTCCAGTGGAACCCTATCTCGGGATGTCGAGTGGGCGTTGTCAGAGTGCCCTCCAGTCGTCCTGTAGTACTATCACCAAGACGTGAGCAACTCCTGATGCTTACAGTGGGAGCTGGCCAGAGGCTGAATGGAGTAGAGCTACTGCTTCAACCCGCATTGATACCAGTTAGATGTATAAATGTGCTGGATGAGGAGGTCACCATTCCGGCTGGGACCTTATTAGCAGAAGTCTTTGTGTCGGATGGAAAGCTACTCCAAAGCACAGAATGCCGACTTTGGCTGGATCGCCGCTCAGTCTGGACCTATGCAGTAGAATTGCCACACTGGAACAGCCCACTGCTGAGTGGAATGGACGAACAATCATGGATCAAATGAAGGTGGACAGTGGGATGCTCACTCCCGGTTAACATGTACAGTTGAAGAATACCTTGTGGGAATTCCAAGAGGCCTCCTTGCAACATGGAGATGACTTTTGCTGCTGCCCCACCATTGAACATGAGATCACTACAGGAGACACTGCAGCTGGCTCATCAGCCCTCTCACATTCCTACATTGGTAAAGCCAATGCACTAAGCAAGGTCTAGGAAAAATTTAAAGGAGGGATTGCAATACACCCTGGAAGAAACATAGAAGAGGGCCTCAGAACAAATTTTCTTGACAATTTTAAAAAAGAGTGGGTATACATCTATGTATGGAAGAGAATGTTAGAGGTAGGCCTCATAGATATCCTGTAAACATTATGTAAGAGGGCATCATATACACCGTGGAAAAATTAAGAGCAAGGGTCATATGATAACCCTGTTAATATGGTGGAAGAAGAGGAGGAGGAGGACAAGAGAAAGTAGAATCTATTATCTGTATACCCTTGTTTGGGTTAGAAGGGATGCATTGAATTGCAACATAAAAAACTTCAAAACATGTTAATTGGTTTAATGTTCTGCTGATGTCATCCGGTAAGGTTGAGAAGTCTGGGCCAATCTAGGCTTTGTTCATTTTCATAAGTATCACCCTGTCAACATTGGATGTGCCTATAACAGTTATTATACCCTCAGCAGCACTAAAAACAGACGTCCGTCTTTCCCCGTCCGTCTCTTTCCCCGTCCGTCTCTTTCCCCGTCCGTCTCTTTCCCCGTCCGTCTCTTTCCCCGTCCGTCTCTTTCCCCGTCCGTCTCTTTCCCCGTCTGTCTCTGTCTCTTTCCCTGTCTCTTGTCTCTGTCTCTTTCCCTGTCTCTTTACTTGTCTCTTTCTCTTTCCTTGTCTCTTTCCTTGTCTGTGTCTCTTTCGCCGTCTATCTCTTTCTTTGTCTCTGTCTCTGTCTCTTTCCCCGTCTGTCTCTTTCCTAGTCTCTCTTTCCCCGTCTGTCTCTTTCCCTGTCTCTTTACCCGTCTGTTTCTGTCTCTTTCCCTGTCTCTTTACTTGTTTCTGTCTCTTTCCCTATCTGTCTCTGTCTGTCTCTCTGTCTGTCTCTTTCCCTGTCTGCCTGTCTGTCTCTCTTCTCTGTCTGTTTATTTCCTTGTGTGCCTGTCTCTTTCCCTGTCTGTGTGTGTCTGTCTGCCTCTGTCTGTCTCTTTGACTGTCTGTCTGTCTCTCGCTCTCTGTCTCTTTCTATCTGCCACCCCACCGACATCTTATTACCTCACACTTAAGCTTCTTATACTAACAATTTATTTTGTTCCTATAGCAACCAATCACAACTCCTATTAATAACCTAATAGCTTGCAGCTCCATTGACTTTAATGGAGGCAGGCTTTTTGGAGAGTAACTGTAAAGCGCGGGGTTAAATTTTCCCATCAAAACATAGTCTATGACGTTCTCTGAGTCACATGGGGTGTCTGTGCAAAATTTGGTGATTGGAAATGCGAAGTTACAGATTCCTTCTAGCGGACATACATACATATACATACACACATAGATACATACAGACATACATACATACACTCATTTTTCTATATTGTGTACGTATATATATATATATATATATATATATATATATATATATATACAGTGCACACCAAAAGTTTGGAAACACCTTTTCATTCAAAGATTTTTCTTTATTTTCAGGACTCTGAAAATTGTAGATTTACATTCAAGGCCTCAAAACTATGAATTAAAACATGTGGAATGAAATACTTAAAGTGTGAAACAACTGAAAATATGTCTTATATTCTAGGTTCTTCAAAGTAGCCATCTTTTGCTTTGATTACTACTTTGCACACTCTTGGCATTCTCTTGATGAGCTTCAAGAGGTAGTTACCGGAAATGGTCTTCCAACAGTCTTGAAGGAGTTCCCAGAGATGCTTAGCACTTGTTGGCCCTTTTGCTTTCACTCTGCGGTCCAGCTCACCCCAAACCATCTCGATTGGGTTCAGGTCTGGTGACTGTGGAGACCAGGTCATCTGGCGTAGCACCCCATCACTCTCCTTCTTAGTCAAATAGCCCTTACACAGCCTGGAGGTGTGTTTGGGGTCATTGTCCTGTTGAAAAATAAATGATGGTCCAACTAAACGCAAACCGGATGGAATAGCATGCAGCTACAAGATGCCCTGGTAGGCATGCTGGTTCTGTATGCCTTCAATTTTGAATAAATCCCCAACAGTGTCACCAGAAAAGCACCCCCACACCATCACACCTACACCTCCTCCTCCATGCTTCACGGTGGGAACCAGGCATGTAGAGTCCATCTATTCACCTTTTCTACAAAGACACGGTGGTTGGATCCAAAGATCTCAAATTTAGACTCATCAGACCAAAGTAGAGATTTCCACTGGTCTAATGTCCATTCCTTGTGTTCTTTAGGCCAAACAAGTCTCTTCTGCTTGTTGCCTGTCCTTAGCAGTGGTTTCCTAGCAGCTAGTTAACCATGAAGGCCTGCTGCACAAAGTCTCCTCTTAACAGTTGTTCTAGAGATGAGAAGGTGTGTCCAAACTTTTGGTCTGTACTGTGTGTGTGTGTGTGTGTGTGTGTGTGTATATATATAATATTGTACACAACACATATAGTTGTATAAATAAATAAATAATTAAAAAAATAATGTTGCGCTCTGCAGTATTTTTCATTCTCAGCGCAGATAAAGCAGACGGCTATGGACTGCCACCCCCATCTGCCTGGCTTTACCTTGGCTGGTAATCAAAATACAGGGAAGACCATTATTTATTTATTTTTAATTATTTAAAAAAATAATTATGAAAAAAAATGTGTGGGTTCCCACTGTATTTTGATCGCCAGTCAGGTAAAACTAGGCAGCTGGGGGTTGGGATTCTCGGCAGCCCACAGCTGCCGCTGGAAATGGCGTATTGTTTCTTAGTGCTATTTCCATGCTATTTACCCGGCTCGTCCAGTGGTCCTGGTGGCGGTGGCATGCTGGGTAATAAAGGGGTTAATACCAGCTTTGTATTCTCAGATTGTACTAAGCCCGAAATTCATGGTGTCACGCCAAATTAGACATGGCCACCATGAATTTCTAGTAAACAGTAAACAAAAACACAATACAGAGAACATTTTAAAAAAAAAACATTTGGAGACTCCATCTTTATTATAAAAAAATCCTAAATCCGACGTAATCCACAGGGACAGCAATGTCAGCTTCATCACTGCACAGACCCAGACTCTATACACAGTGAGAAGCAGAGAGCCATGTCAGCTCTGCTACATCGCTCTATACAGAGCAAGGATCAGGCTGACAGTGAGGGGATGATTGCCCTTGCGTCTCGCTTTTCATCATCCCGCAAAGCCTGACGCTCTCAGGACAGGAGCGCCTCAGCTGCATGGAAATACCGCTCCTGTCAGGAGATTGTGTGCCGTGATGCGATGCGACACTCGCACAGTGACAATCAAAGTTCAGTTAACAGGACCTTTGATGACGTCATAGTCATGTGACCAGCCTGTAAGCCAATGTCTGTACAAGATTCACACCAGACTGGTCACATGGCTATGACGTCATAGAAGGTCGTTCAGGCAGTGGTGCTTACCGGGGGGCACAGCAACGATCGGACACGGAAGAAGAAGCAGCTGGGAAACAGAGTCTGCAGGATGCGTCGCGGGACCTGTAAGTATGATAATAATTTTTTTTAATAATGTGCTTTTTTACAGCCCCTGGACCCGAAATGGATCCGATCTCTAACACGAGTGTGCCGCCCCCGTGCCAGCAGCCAGTGCTGCTCGGATCCGGATCTATGGTATGTCTCGACGGGTTCTTGACGTCCACGTCCGGGGGTCGCGCGGACACTCTGAATAAAGGGGGACGTATTTATACGGGATTGGTTGTAAAATGTCTGTGACGCCACCCACGGTGTGTGGTGAGATGCAGCACCACCGCTGCCGTTGCGGGGCTAACGGGGACGATGGGCTGGCAGCTGGATGTTAACCCCTCCGTGGGTAGGGATGGATGTCCCGTGGCCCAGTGTCTCTATGCTTAGGATGGTGATTGCAGGGGCCAGCGCACCCGGCCAGGCCGGGGATGTTACTCACGGTCGAATAAAGCACACAAGTCTTGTGGTAAACCAAGGTGATGGTGACCGGCTGCCGCAGATGGGTGTATCTGATCCCACACCCGGGCTGGTAATCAAAGTCTCTCTCCGCTGCACTCAGTGTGTTGTAGGTAGGACTTCCTGGTTTGAAACACGGGAGTCCGCTCCCGGTCCTTTGGTTGAAAGCCGTGCCCGTCTCACGCTGACCCTTGGGATCTACGGGCCCTGGCGGTTGCCCTATCCCTCTCGGTGGGTGGTTGTCTCCTTTTCGGGACTTAGGTTGGGACAGGACCTGAAATCCTGCCCTCAATTGGTTAATTAGCTAGGCCGTCGGTGCCGGTCCTGGCTTCAGGGTCCAAGTACCCCCTCTGTGCACACGGTTTCCGGGTCAGTTCTCCGGTGTCGGTACCGGCGGGCTCCAACCCTGTGCCGGTCCACCTCAGATCCCCGGCAGCCGTCTTCCTGTCTCCTGCAGACTCTGGCTACCGTATGCCACCTAGCCAAGGTGTCAGGGCTCCGACCCTGGCACCTGTCAGCTTGGCACCTCCACTCCAACTTGAACTTGATCTCAATCTGACTGTTTTCTCGTCCCGAGCTCTCTAGACCCCTAGGTGGGCGTTTCCTAACCGCATGGTCCCGTCCACTGGTGTGTCTGTCCTTCCCTGGGGGGGGTGACTAGGGTTTCAGGTCGGCTGATTTAACCCTTTGTGGGATAGGTGTTATGTGGGGGCCTATGTGTACATCTACTTGGCTTTCCAGGGCGTTACATTCCCCCTTGGTTGAATACAGACCGTCCGCAGGCTGTCCGACCACCACCATTTATTTTTAACAGGAACTAGAAAATAGAAAAAGCATAAATACAAGTATAATAACAGTAAACAATTTCTTCCCTTACGGGAGGCACAGATCTTAAACGTTGCACATTTAAACGGAACGGGACGGACCGGACCACCTTATTGCTGCTCCCACCCAAACAACCTGTTCCCTGGTGCCACCGCTAAACATTAGTGCACACCCCTTTACCTAAGTCCAGGAACGGGTCCGGGTGATGCCCACACGGGCCGGGTAAAAAGTTCCTTGCCCGGCAGTCCTTGTCACGGGTTCCCAAATCCGGGGACCATGGCCTGGAGGTTAGTCACCGGTTTTGGTAGTGACTGGGCCTCGGCCGACTCTACCGCAGGCCCTTTTTCCAATCAGCCTCTGGAGTGGCTGCCATGAACAAGAAGGGTAGCCAGGCTACTTTTAAAACCTTTAAACACCGCTGCCGAAACAGCCTTCTTCTGCAGCTTTCCCACAAGGCCACCACTGGACAGCACGGATCCTTAATGCCACCTTCACTCACGGGCGGCACTGTCCAAAATACTCCGTCTCTTTACTGTTTGCGGTGCGGGTACGGCTGCTCTTCCGGACCGGGCTCCATCCTCCACCAGGGGCTCCAACCCCTGATGGCCTTTTTACTTTTAACTTGCAGGGGTGAACACGTTCAACAAGAACGGAGCACTGTGACAGTCAACTTTTCCAACTGCCCTGCCACCCCCCACCTGCTGTGCAGATGGCCTCCTCTGGGAAACATGAGGACGTTCAATAGGGGTGACCGGGTTCAAACAGTTAACTTGTAACTTTAAACTTGTCGCGGGCTCCGGTCTCTTCAAGGCCGGGCACCTCCGGGGCACACACTAGCAAAGTGCCCAGGCAGCTCGCAGTGTCGGCTGACTGGCACTATCACACCCCCAAAAGCAGACGGGGCTTCATCCTTGGAGGTGGACCCTGCCTCCATCTCGTATACCTCCAATGCATGGTATGTCCGGGACGATAAATCCATCCGGTATCCGTTCCCACCGGTTCGCGGAATGTACTCAGCGGTCGGGGTGTAGGTGCCGGAGCTACTCGTCCGTCTCCTCCAATTCCGATTCCACAGCCACAGGGCCCCTTGCTGGGTTTCGTCCCCGTCGTGGCCGGGCGGACTGCCGGAGCCGACGCCATCACTGCTGGGTCCGCAGGCTCCACCGCTCGTGCGACCGGAGCGGGAGCCGCTGCATCTTTTCCAACCGCCTCGTTCGGGGGAGCCGCCGCCATGCGGGGGGCGCTGCCCCGTCAGCAACGACATTTGGTGCGGACATCTTCCCGCTGCTCCTCCTTGGTTTTTCGGGAGCAGTCCTCTGATGCGGCTTGCTCGTTTCGATTTCGGCCCAAGGGTTTTCCTTCCGGCCTTGTTCCCAGGGGGCAGGGCTTCAGCTTTGCACCCTTTTTTCGGGGAAGAAGACGCTACGCTGTTGTTTTTCGCCCAAAAATGGTGGCAAAGATGGCGGTTTTCAAAAATTTTGCAGCAGAGCACCGCTGACAGTCCAGAACAAGCCGCACTTTCACCAGGTAAGTTGTTAAAAATATACTCTTAAATATATTTTTCTTCAAATACGTGATAAGACGCATGAAAAATGGACTACAAAATGTGTAAAAAATAAATGTAGTTTATATCTGATAAAAATGGTTGGCTAATTCTAAAGTTGCAGTTCAGTTACAGAAAAGAAAAATCATATTCTTCATTAGCTTACGTAAATTGTTCAATGAGTCCATACAAATCAATAGAAATCTTCATCCATTTCACCTTGGTTCCCAAATAGAATCATGCTTCTTGGATCGGGTGGCCGGACGCTGCAGCCTCGACATGTATGAATTGACTCTCGGAGCAGGAGTGAATGACCCCCTCCATCGTGTCATGTTATATGACAACTGTCCAAACCATATAGGGTATTTCAGCTGAACACAGTTACATATGATTTAATCACTAGACGCTTCCAGATGGAAGGATATATATATATCATGTCAGCACTTATGTATATTCAATATGGATATCTTAATATTTATTCCTTTTAAGAACTTTATCGATAAGCTATGCCCTCAAACATAAACAGAACTGTGAACATATATAACATGTCCTATTTTAATAACTAGATGTATTAAGTTTAATGTTTTAACAATTCCCCCTTGAGGCGGGTAAATTATTAATTATTATTATTAATGAAACCCCGAAAATTTATTAATACATCATTAAAATAACAGATTTTCTTTCCTATTTTTTCCAATAATGGATTAATACCAATAATAATGATGAATAATACTCAATCTTCATTATTCATGTTGTATGTTCAATAATATAATAATGTGGATTCATGTTATGGTAAGCCGTGACTGATAATCATATAAAATATATAATTATACTTCCGTAAACCTAAAAAGATGCAAAACAAATCCGGTCACCATATGATGTCCTCTGGGATGATTTCTTCTTATCTCCGATGTAATCTGGCATAAACACAGTCTCTTAGAAATAAATCCTTTGATAAAGGATGAATGGTTACCAATTTAATACAGTCCCGTATTGCGTTTATCATTGTTAGATCAAGTCCATAAACTTTATTCTTTATTGCAAAGTCCATAGCCAATGTTGATAAACCACAGTTCATGAGTGTAGAAGAATAGCATAAGTCTTTGATGTCTGTGCAGTGTAATTTACATTAGTCACCTTTATCCTCCACGCTGCCTGTTGTCAAATCCTGGAAATAAAAAATTGTAGAATTTAAATTTTGATTAAAAATTTGAATATTGAATAAAAATAATCAAAAATAAAAATAAGAATAAAAGGAAAAATGAAAATTGGAATAAAAATAAGGCCTTCTATGTATATAACACTTATGTCTTTAATAACACATAACCTTAGTATTACCAGTATCTTATAGGATTTCCATACCTATCATATCAGTAACCTATAAAAATAATTAAGTCATGTAACTTTGCAGATAATACTCTTCTTTTAGTATATAAATGCATTATGATATACTTCAAATATATTATTTTTATTCCCAATTCTTCCTTTGTACTTGAAATATTAATTATTAAAGTATTCTGTAGACACATATAATAATCAAATATAAATATGTAATTAAAACCCAACCTTTCCTTTTTAATATCATGAAATATGAGGTTATAAAAATTAATATGTTAAGATTAAATTAAATTAAAATTTATATTGTATATCTCCAAGACCATATTATAAATATTTCTTTCATATTTGAAAAGAAAATGATTACCAATCTGTATATCAGTAAAATAAGTAACACAAACCTGTATAAAAATCAAAACGTTAAAACCTTATTCTAGAATATAATTCTTCAGAATAACCCTTTAATAAGGATCGTGACACATCTATACTAAAGAAATATGTCTATGAATATGATATATTCTGTATAAATTCCTTAATTATTAATACTTATGTACTATAACTTATTTATTCTAGTAATATACATACATATTATAACCGTGAAGTTAAAACAAAAAATTCTTTTTTTCTTTTGGAAGCTTCAAAGACCTTTTAAACATGTAATTGATGTCGGCAGCTGCTCAGACAATTAATCATTCATAGACACATCTATGTACACAAGACTGTCATGGTTCTTTAACATATACATCCACATAGAAAACATTGACAGACACATATCCCTGTTTTTCCAATTTTTCTATGCGCATTTCAAAAAATATGATACTAATATGTTTTATACTCATGTCAGGTCCCTTTAATAGTCACATACTGTACATTTGGCCATAGGACAGACAGACATTTATTATTAGCTCAGTAAATCAAGTGTCACATGCTCTGGTTACATACAAAGAACATTCCATTCCAACACAGCAAACAGTTTAAGTACTCCATTCCAAAACTCAGATTACACCTTAAATAGCACCAAGGAAAACATATGTATATTCATATACCTGAAAGAAATGTTAAAAACAACTGATCTTCCTCTTGATGATTGCTACCTGAGAAAAATAATTATCATTATGCATGCTTTAACGATTAGCCTCATGCAAATATAAGATATATGTTACCTGATTGAGGATAAGAACAAATTTATAAATAAAAAGTTAATACTTCATCAATCTGCTTTACTGATAAATTCTGAGGGAAATAAAAGAATAAAATTATTATCATATTTATGATAAAAATGAAACACTTAAAATAAGTTATACTTTTTCTTATTATTAATTTTTTTAAATATTATTATTCATATACAGAGATCAAATTATTAATTTATAAAATTTTAACTATCATTTAACTAAATGAAAATACAACTTTGATTATACTATCACTACTTTTAAATGTATATATATATATATATATATATATATATATATATATATATATATATATGTGTAATGCATAGATTCACTGTATATGAATAATTATGATTATCAAATAGCAAAATTAAATTATCCAGAAATCCCCTTTTATCCAGCTAAAAACCAAACCTCAATTTTTGCAAGATTCGATCTATTACAGTAATTTCCAGAATATTGGAATTGAAATTATTTTGTAACTAAATTTTTTTCCTTAAATGAGAAAAAATGTCTCTCTCCGAAAAACCACCCAGCTGTCGCTGGCTGTCAAATTCTCTGGACGACATTTTTTCTTTCAATAGTGACAAGGGGAGAGGATTTGCACAAGACACCTGTTTCTGTCTTTCAGGGCTTTTAAAAATCGCTTGTCTGAGATTGTCAGTATCAGATTTTGTGACAATTTTCTCTTTCATTGAAGGTGACAAGGAAAGAGGGGGGGGTATATGATTTATAATTTACATGCAATTTCCTGCGAATTTCATACATTTTGTCACAGAAATATTCGGATCTGGGAGACACTGTTGGTTTTTCACAGAATCACTCCCTTTTTCGTGTTGGTTTTTCAGAATTAATTCATTTCTGTTTTGATTGACTTTGGTGATTTCTAACAAAATCGATAAATGTCGTACATTCGAATAGAGACTTTTTCTTTAATGCGACATTATAGGCTGTATAATCAACGAAATTAAATTTCTTGACGAATAAATGTATCATTCCATTCAGTCTGACATTTGGAATGACCGCCCTATATAAACGTTCAAAAACAGACATAAATGAGAACGTACTTTCATTCTGTTCAATTTGTAATTCCTTCAACATCTCATAATTTGGACTCGCTTCATTCCGTTTACAAAAAATGAGATTTCTCAGCCTTGTGATGTCATCCTCAGTTGGACAATCAAAAGTCTCATTGTCAGAAGACTTTTTTAATGCTAGCTGTCTGAAAAATTGCTGGGGTAACCACATATCAAATATTTGAGTCTTCTCACTATTGGTTAAATTTAATTTTTCAACGGAACTTTTAAATATCTCTGAATTCCTGCAAACATGTATTTTAGGATTATATGCGGGAATTAATTTGCATAAGTCCAATAAATTCTTTCTTAGTTTAAGTTCTAACTTAGTCTGTTCTGTTTTTAGAAACTGATCTCCGCCATGCTCTCTGACTCCTCCCCCTTCTAGCTCCGCTTTGTCATTTCCTTTTCTGACAACTCTTTTCACGTCTTCTACTCTTGCTCCTCCCCCTTCTGACTTCTCTATGTCATTTCCTGCTTCTTTCCCAGTGTCCTGAAAGTCACCTTGAATAGACTGCACATGTCTTCCGCCATCTTCAGGATTCTGATTAGCAAAATTAAAATTACAGTCAAAATCTGACTTTTCATTTACAACATTACAGCCAGAATTCACAATATCACTTACTGACATTTCAGGTTCTAAGCAGTCTTTGGATTTCTCTATCACTGACTTTCCTGACAATTCAGGTTGTCCATTTCCACCATTTTTACATTTTTCTAACACTAACTTGTGAAATTCATAGACGAAATGACAGACATTTCTGATTTTCTGTTTCTCTCTATTAAAAGACATTGCACATTCTACACGTGAATTCTCAAGTTCACACTCCCCATAAAGGCATACCCAAAGCTGCTCTACATAAGAAATATCTGAGTATGTGAACTGTAGTTTACTTTGCTTAACATAAGAAGAGATAAAATCCATTTTATTACCTGAAATGATCAGATGATCTGATGGATGATCCTCTGAGACTTGATTCACCTTGTTCAGCACGTCCAATACTTCTTATGGACTGACATTCTTTCTTGCTCAAAGACACGTCAAAGGTTAACTTCTGTGGCTTTGTAACTCTTTAAAGTTCATTTAAAACGGCTTGACTTATCCGTATTTTCTAGGTTCTGCGTGATTTTTATAAATTGTCAATTCCTGATCCTTTGCAAAAGGCATCCGTCTCTGTCCCCCCTTAAGCAAAGTGAAGGAAGAAGTACAAAAATGGAAAAAAAAATCACGAATGGCTGGCTCTCCAAATGTTAAAAATATACTCTTAAATATATTTTTCTTCAAATACGTGATAAGACGCATGAAAAATGGACTACAAAATGTGTAAAAAATAAATGTAGTTTATATCTGATAAAAATGGTTGGCTAATTATAAAATTGCAGTTCAGTTACAGAAAAGAAAAATCATATTCTTCATTAGCTTACGTAAATTGTTCAATGAGTCCATACAAATCAATAGAAATCTTCATCCATTTCACCTTGGTTCCCAAATAGAATCATGCTTCTTGGATCAGGTGGCCGGACGCTGCAGCCTCGACATGTGTGAATTGACTCTCTGAGCAGGAGTGAATGACCCCCTCCATCGTGTCATGTTATATGACAACTGTCCAAACCATATAGAGTATTTCAGCTGAACACAGTTACATATGATGTAATCACTAGAAGCTTCAAGATGGAAGGATATATATATATATATATTATGTCAGCACTTATGTATATTCAATATGGATATCTTAATATTTATTCCTTATAAGAACTTTATCGATAAGCTATGCCCTCAAACATAAACAGAACTGTGAACATATATAACATGTCCTATTTTAATAACTAGATGTATTAAGTTTAATGTTTTAACATAAGTGAATGGGTAAGAATCCTGTTCGTGACTCCAGGTTTCGGGGTGAGCCGTCCCCGTGACAGCAGCCAGTGCTGCTTGGATCCGGATCTACGGTACGGCTCGAGGGGTTCTCCGGACCCGGGGGTCACGCGGACACTCTGAATAAAGGGGGACGTATTTATACGGGATTGGTTGTAAAATGTCTGTGACGCCACCCACGGTGTGTGGTGAGATGCAGCACCACTGCTGCTGTTGCGGGGCTCCCGGGGATGTTGGGCTGGCAGTTGGATGTTAACCCCTCCGTGGGTAGGGATGGATGTTCCGGGGCCCAGTGTCTCTATGCTTAGGATGGTGATTGCAGGGGCCGGCGCACCCGGCCAGGCCGGGGATGTTACTCGCGGTCGAATAAAGCACACAAGTCTTGTGGTAAACCAAGGTGATGGTGGCCGGCTGCCGCAGACGAGTGTATCTGATCCCACACCCGGGCTGGTAATCAAAGTCTCTCTCCTCTGCACTCAGTGTTTGAAACACGGGAGTCCGCTCCCGGTCCTTTGGTTGGGAGCCGTGCCCATCTGACGCTGACCCTTGGAATCTATGGGCCCCAGAGGTTGCCCTATCCCTCTCGGTGGGTGGTTGTCTACTTTTCGGTACTTAGTTTGGGACAGGACCTAAAATCCTGCCCTCAATTTGTTAATTAGTAAGGCTGTCGGTGCCGGTCCTGGCTTCAGGGTCCAAGTACCGCCTCTGTGCACATGGTTTCCGAGTCGGTTCTCCGGTGTTGGTACCGGCGGGCTCCAAACCTGTCCCGGTCCACCTCGGATCCCCGGCAGCCATCTTCCCATCTCCTGCAGACTCTGGCTACCGTCTGCCACCTAGCCAAAGTGTCAGGGCTCCGACCCTGGAACCTGTCAGCTTGGCACCTCCACTCCAACTTGAACTTGATCTCAATCTGACTGTTTTCTAGCCCGGGCTCTCTAGACCCCTAGGTGGGCGTTTCCTAACCACCTGGTCCCGCCCACTGGTGTGTCTGTAATTCCCAGGGGGCGTGACTAGGGTTTCAGGTCAGCTGATTTAACCCTTTGTGGGATAGGTGTTAGGCCCCCACATATGTGTACATCTACCTGGTTTTCTAGGTCGTTACACGAGCTTCCCAGTAAAGCTCGTGATCGGGATCGTGTGCACGAATACTATGTGATTGGTACGATCATTGATCTTTACAGTTCAAGATCGCCCATCACTAGTCATCTTAGCTAATGGTTACTATATGACTTCAGAAGGAGTAGGTGACGGCTATCTCCACTGTCCAGTTTCCTCAGCAGAAAGAGAAAGTCCTTCTCTGGGATCTTTCTGCTATGTCCTCAGTCTTGAAAGCAATCTTCTGTCAGTAAAGAAGCTCACACAACAGGGGAATGTAGTTACTTTTAAAGATAACAGCTACATCATCTCAAAGAAGGGTCACACTCTTGCAAAAGGAAAAATAAAAAATGAACTTTATCAGCTAAAATGCAAAGAAAGTGTATACAGTGCTAGACAATAACTGTATTCATGTATGGCACAGATGTGTGTCGCATCGTGCTCGGCGGCAGCCGAGCCGCTCGGGTCCGGACCTTCAGTGGGTGGCTCGAGGGTCTCCGGA
Source organism: Anomaloglossus baeobatrachus (assembly GCF_048569485.1). Taxonomy (NCBI): domain Eukaryota; kingdom Metazoa; phylum Chordata; class Amphibia; order Anura; family Aromobatidae; genus Anomaloglossus; species Anomaloglossus baeobatrachus. The sequence goes on along the minus strand of NC_134354.1, from coordinate 37,343,399 downwards.
CTCGGGGGTCCATGGTCACTCCGATCTAAAAGGGGTTGGCGGTTTGGGGGGACGTAGGTGTACAGCCGGAGCCGTGTTTGAGTTTGTGACACCACCCACGGGTTGTGGTGAAGGTGGACACCACCGCTGCAGTTATGGGGCACCCGGGGGAGATGTTGCGCAGCAAGTTGTTAACCCCTCCGTGGGTAGGGCTGGTGGCCCCGGGACCTCTTGGGGGAGTAGTTGGGTGGTGCAGGGAGATGGGCAGCCGGAGGGCACTGATGTACTCACAATTAGTAAACACACAAGTCTCTGGTAAACCAAGGTGATGGTGGTCGGTTGGTGATCTCTGCCTTTCTCCTGCACCTGTTTTGTGATGATGGACTACCTGCGCTTGCAACTTCAGGAGTCCGCTCCCCGGCTTGTGGTTGCCTGAGGAGCCCTTTGACCGCAGACGCTGGCCCGTGGGATCTCTCTGCCGTGGCAGTGGCTTTGTATCCCCCTCGTTGGGCTGTTGCCTTCAGTCGGGACTTTGGGTGAGACAGGACCTATAGTCCTGGCTGCAATCAGTTAATTAGCTAGCCCCCAGTAGCTTCTGGACCTAGCTTCAGGGTCTGAGTACCCCCCTTTGTGCTCCGGCTTCCGAGTCGGTTCCCCGGGTCGATACCGGCGGGCCACTACCCTGTCCCGGTCCACAACGGTTCCACCAAGCCGTCTTCCCGGCTCCTGCAGGCAGAGGCCTCCGTCTGCCTCCTAGCCAAAGGTGCCCGGGCTCCTACCCTGGCACCTGTCAGTCTGCTCCATGCCTGTCACACAGGCCTGACCTCCTCCACTGAACTCTCAAACTGATCTACTGTCTTTTGCTGCCTCAGGCCATCCGGAGTCCTCAGAGGGCATGGCCAACCGCCTGGCTCCGCCCCCTGGTGTGTCCATCTAGCACTGAGGGGGGTGACTAGGGTTTAAAATGTTTGGCTGCTGTCACCTTGTTTGGGGACTGGGGTAGTGCGGGGCCCTATCTGTGACTACCTGGCCCGGCCAGGGCATCACACTCCCCCCTTGGTTAACCACAGACAGTCCGCGGGCTGTCCGACCACCCATGTTTATTTTTCTTTAACTGGTAAAGATAAAAATAACATATTTACAAGTATAATAACATTTGTACAATTTTTAAGCAGTTTGATTTTCTTCCCTTGCGGGAGGCATGTTACTTAAACGTTGCATAACATTTTTAGTAACCGGGAACGGGTCGTTTTCATTTTGCCCACCCAAGCAAACCTAAACCTTGATGCTGCTGTGACACCCTGGACTAGCCAGGTCGTCCCAGGTAGTCCCACGCACACCCCCCCCTCCCTAAAAAGGTGACAGCAGCCAAACTACAAAACCCTTGTCACCTCCCTCCAGGTTTGATGTCCACACCAGGGGGGTGGAGCCAGGTGGTTGGCTCTGCCCACCGAGGAGTTCACAGGCCTGGAAGCGGGAAAAACAGTAGATTAGCTTTGACCATGGAGTGAAGTAGTCAAGTTCAAGGGCAGACCTGTGACCAGGCCTGCCAAAAGTCTACCAGGTTTCTGGGTTGGAGCCCAGCCACCTCTGGCAAGGAGGCAGACAGTGGTGGCCGCCTGCAGGAGCTGGGATTACAGCCGGTGGAACCGTAGGGACCGGGCACGGGCGGTGGCCCGCCGGTACCGAACCAGGGAACCGATTGGAAACCGGAGCACCAGGAGGGGTACTCAGACTCAGTACGAGGCCCAGAACCAACAGGGCTGAGTCAAATCAACTGATTGAGGACTGGACTTAAGGACCAATATAATAATAATAATAATAATAATAATAATTTTATTCATTTATATAGCGCTATTAATTCCACAGCGCTTTACATTCATTGACCAATCCCACCTAAGACCCGACTGAAGACAACAGCCCAACCTTACAGGGTAACGCCACCGCTTAGGCATAGAGACCCAAGGGGCCAGCGTCTGCGGGCAAAGAGGGCTCCCCTGGCACAAACAAAGCCGGGGAATGGACTACCGTTGCTCAGGCATAAGAGTCAATACAAACTACACAAGTGAGGTGCAGGAGAAAGGCGGAAACCATCAACCTATTAAAACTGCAGCCGACTGCGGGCACCATTCACCATCTTGTTTGGTTTACCAGAGACTCCAGCGTGTTTGTCATAGTGAGTACAACAGTGCCTTCGGTCCACGCACTGCACCGACACCCCAGCACGCATCCATCCCCCGCTTTGGCACCTCCCCTCGGGCCCCCGGGACCATCATTCCCTTACCCACGGAGGGGTGAACACCAAGCTGCGCAACACCGTCCCCGGGATGCCTAGTCAACAGCAGCGGTGGTGTCCATCCATTCACCAGAACCCGTGGATGGCGTCACGAACTTAACTCCCCTACAAACCACCGCGGCTCTGGCCGTGGATCTCCCCACCGAAGTCCCTGGTGTAGCGCCAACCCCCCCTTTCAGAGCGACGTGACCCCCTGGGTCCGTGAGGAGCTCGACCCACCCATCGACGAGCACGGATCCGAGCTTGGCAGCCGGCCGGGCCCGCGAGGCGGTACACTGCCTCTAAGAACCAGGTCAGCACCTTTTTTCCTCAGTCCAGGAAACGGGTTTGGGTCCGGGTGTTGCCCATACGGGCCGGGTAATAAGTTCCTTACCCGGCAGTCTCTCAGAGGCCCCATGTCCAGGGAACCCCTGGCCCAGAGGGTCGTCACCGGTTTCCTTGGTGACAGAACCTCGGCCAACGCTTTCCCGCAGGCCCTTCCTCCAACCAGCCTCTCCGGAGACTGCAGGACATGAAAGGTGGTCCTCAATTTTTTTTTTTTACGCTGAACTTCGCTGCAGGCGCAGCTTCCTCGGCAACTTTCCCTCAGTCCACCACAGAGCAGCACGGGTCCCCAATGCCACCATCACTCACGGGTGACACTGTCCATAAAGACCCCGTCTTCCACTGCATGCAGTGCGGGTACGGTAGACCGGACTCTGTAAACAAAACTGTCCGCGTTTCAACTTAACTGGCTTGCCGTCCTCCACCAGGGGCTCCGACCCCTGATGGCGCCCTCTGGGAATCCAACCGCAGCGGCGTTCAACAAGTCGGGCAGCTTCTCCTTCCCTTCCACCCCATGTGCTGGGTGGCGCCTCCCGGGGAACTTGGAGACGGTCAACAAAGATAGGAGTCATTATTGGAGCGGGTCCTTTAAAACTTTTTAACTTTAACTTTTAACTTCGGGGGTTAACTTACATATGCGGCTACCATTGCAGAGGACCGTACTGCGCCATCGTCGGCCGGGACACCAGGCTCCCCTTCTAGGTGCAATACATCCCCGGGCTCTGGACCTCCAACGGGAACGGTGGCGGTGATAGCGTGGTCGGCACCGCTTCCTCCAGGAGCTGCGGTACGCAGGCTTCACTTGTCACGGTGCTGGTAGGCTCCAGCTCCCAGCTGATAAGGGACGACATGGGGGTCTGCGTAGCTTTATTCTGGCGCGGCACGGCTGAGGCGGCCCTCTGTTCACGGGCCCACACTACGGCAACCATCATCCGTACCTCTGTCTTCCAGTCGAGCACCTGCTGCAGCGTTTTTACTCTTACCCGGACGCAGAATCGTGCCAGCTCCCGCTCCAGCCAGGAAGCGGTTCCCGTGGGTAGCTGGTTCGGGCTGTGGTCCTCTGCATCAAAAGCCACTCCGCCTCTGCCGCTGCTGAGCCCTGCCACTCCGGTGGCGGGCACCGCTCCACCAACTTCATTTTGCATCCACATCTTTCCGCATCTCCCCCCTTGGTGTTTTCGCGGCACTCTTCTCGCTGGCCGGTAAGTTTCATTTTTCGACTTCCTGCCCTGCTTTCCGGCCGTGTTCCCAGGGGGCGGGGCTTCAGCTTTTGCGCTCTTTTCGCACGGAAAAAGACTCTGGCGGGAATCTTCGCGCCACAAGATGGATGGGTAAGTATCCTGTTCGTGATGCCAGGAAACCGGTGTGTGCCGCCCCGTGCTCGACGGCACCTGAGCCGTTCGAGTCCAGACCTTCAGTGGGTGGCTCGAGGGTCTCCGGACCTGTGGGTCCACTCCGATCTAAAAGGGGTTTGCGGTGTGGGGGGACGTAGGTGAACGGCCGGAGCTGTATTTGAGTTCGTGACGCCACTCATGGGTTGTGGTGAAGGTGGACACCACCGCTGCAGTTATGGGGCACCCGGGGGAGATGTTGCATAGCAAGTTGTTAACCCCTTCTTGGGTAGGGCTGGTGGCCCCGGGACCCCTTGGGGGAGTAGTTGGGCGGTGCAGGGAGATGGGCAGCCGGAGGGCACTGATGTACCCACAATTAGTAAACACACGAGTCTCTGGTAAACCAAGGTGATGGTGGTCAGTGCCCACAGCCGGCTGCAGTCTGCACACCCGGTTGGTGGTCTCTGCCTTTCTCTTGCACCTGTTTTGTGATGATGGACTACCTGCGCTTGCAACTTCAGGAGTCCGCTCCCCAGCTTGTAGTTGCCTGAGGAGCCCTTTGCCCGCAGAAGCTGGCCCGTGGGATCTCTCTATCGTGGCGGTGGCTTTGTATCCCCCTCGTTGAGCTGTTGCCTTCAGTCGGGACTTTGGGTGAGACAGGACCTATAGTCCTGGCTGCAATCAGTTAATTAGCTAGCCCCCAGTAGCTTCTGGACCTAGCTTCAGGGTCTGAGTACCCCCCCCTTTGTGCTCCGGTTTCTGAGTCGGTTCCCCGGGTCGGTACCCGGCGGGCCACTACCCTGTCCCGGTCTACCATGGTTCCACCGAGCCGTCTTCCCGGCTCCTGCAGGCAGAGGCCTCCGTCTGCCTCCCTAGCCAAAGGTGCCCAGGCTCCTACCCTGGCACCTGTCAGTCTGCTGCAGGCCTGTCACACAGGCCTGACCTCCTCCACTGAACTCTCAAACTGATCTACTGTCTTTTCCCGCCTCAGGCCATCCGAACTCCTCGGTGGGCATGGCCAACCACCTGGCTCCGCCCCCTGGTGTGTCCATCTAGCACTGAGGGGGGTGACTAGGGTTTAAAATATTTGGCTGCTGTCACCTTGTTAGGGGCTGGTGTAGTGCGGGCCCCTATCTGTGACTACCTGGCCTGGCCAGGGCGTCACACAGACGTCTTGGGCACAGAGACCCAGAAGCAGTAAGAAAGCTAGCTCAACTTGCAAATGGTATTGAAATTAACCAGTATAGTCAAATGATGAAGTGCACAAGCTGTCTTAAAGGGAAAATGTCTAGAAAATCTTTTCCTAAAGCAAGCACTGCTAGACCTGCACAACCACTGGATTTGATACATACTGATGTGTGCGGTCTAATGAGTATTCAAACTCCTAGCAAGAAAAGATATTTTCTCACACTTACTGATGACTATTCCAGATACACAGTCGCTTACCTGCTTCACAGTAAGGATTAAGTTCCACAGAAACTTAAAGAATATCTTGCAGTAGTGTTTAACAAATTTGAAGAATACCAAAAACCCTGCGTGCAGATAATGGAAGGTGCAAACCATTCTGAAAAAGAACTGAATCGTGTTCCAGACTACCATTTGTCAGGGACCGGGAGGACTGGTAGACCCAGGAGGTGGATCCGCTGGACCGAGCACCCCACCGGGGGGCAGGGTACACGGCAGCCGGAGCACTGGCGTGGCCTTGATGGGAGCCGCGTCCCACAGGGGATGGGAAGAACAAAGTCACTGGGGTCACGGAGTTCCTAAGACTGCACGGTATACTGGTACAGGTGCCGGGTAGGAAAGACAAACAGTAGTCCAGGACACGGCACAAGGGGACCTGAGCTAGCTCACAAGACAAGGCTTCAAGACACGTTGATCAGGCCCCGCCCACATGGAAAGGCCAGTCTCATATACCCAGCACAGCCCTATGTTATATCCTGCTTCAGGTGTGCTGGGCCCATAAGACCAGGAGAGTGGGCGCGGCCCGGTCCTATACAGCAGCATGAGTCTAGGACTCAGAGTCAGACACATGAGACTGGAGACAGGACACAGGAGAGCACGAGCGGGAGCGGTAGCCATGACCGGTGGACACGTGGACTGGATCAGTGGGCAAGGAGCGGTGGTGCACTGACGAGGCTGGATCAGTGGGTACGGAGCGGTCGTGCGATGCAGGTGCGACTGGATCAGTGGGTACGGAGCGGTGGTGCGATGCATGTGCGACTGGATCAGTGGGTACGGAGCGGTGGTGCGATGCAGGTGCGGCTGGATCAGTGGGTACGGAGCGGTGGTGCGATGCAGGGACCGGATCAGTGGGTAAGGAGGGCTGCCGGGACACCGGGAGCGTGACAGTACCCCCCCCTTGAAACCCCCCTCCCCGCGGCCGGGGACATGTAGGCGCGCCGAAGAGGGGCAGCAACGTACTTCCGGGACAACCAGGACCGAGCCTCAGGACCGCAATCCACCCAATCGACCAGGAAGGACTGCTTACCCCGGACCGGTTTCATGGCCACTATGTCCCGTATAGGAGAACCCAAGTCAGCGGCAACGGAGGAAACGGAAAGGGGAGGACAGTCAGAAGCAGGACTGGAGTCTTGGACAACCGGATCGGGCATCTCGGACCGGGTACAGGACAGTGTCTCATCCTCAGTAGCCGGTGGCATCAAAGTCTCAATAGCCAGGGACGGTGTGGAACGATGCTAGACTGCGTCGTCTCTTCTTCAGGACCCGGTGGTACAAAAGGCTCAGGTACCAGGAGCTGTGGTACAACACTGGACTGCGTTGTTTCCTCTTCTTCTTGAGGCATGACAGGGTCAGGTGCCAGGGGCCGAGAAACGGGCTGTAGATAGTTATCATGGCACAAGGGACTCCAGCGTGTGATTGCACCAGAGCGCCAACTGATGTCAGGGTCATGGAGTTGTAGCCAGGGCAGACCCAGCAGAAGCACGGGAACCATTCTCGGGATGACATACAAAGTAATAGTCTCAGTGTGCAGAGCACCAACACAGAGTCTCACGGGTTCAGTTGTATATATGACGGGTTCGTATAATGGTTTTCCGTCCACGGAGGCGAACCAGAGGGATTTGGCAAGCGGGGTCACAGGTATCTGGTATCGGGACACTGTAGATTGGTGAATGAAATTACCCGCTGCCCCCGAATCGATGTGAGCCTCTGCCGTGAACTGGACCCTCTCAGTCGTAACTTGGACGGTCTGTGTAACCGGGACTGAGGGGATTCCAGTACCAAGGGTGGCGGTTCCCAGCATCCCTTGGACTCTGGGTCTTTCTGGTCTCTCAGGGCATGAGCGGAGCAGATGTCAACCGCTTCCACAATAGAAACACAGGCCCTGGGCGAGTCACTCTGCACGGCGTTGCTCAGCTTGGCTCAGTCGGTCAATTTGCATTGGTTCAGGAGTAGAATCGCAGAAAGGCAGTGGCGAGGGAACGGTAGACCTCTGCGGAACGGAGATGTGACGGATTGGTCGCTTCTCCCGGGATACTTCCTTGGTTCGCTCTTGGAAACGGAGGTCAGTCCGGGTGGCTAGGGATATCAGAGCGTCCAAAGTACGGGGAACGTCACGACCGGCTAATTCGTCCTTAATGCGGCCCGACAGGCCCTCCCAAAAGGCTGCCGTCAATGCCTCGTTGTTCCAGCCTAGCTTGGAGGCAAGCGTGCGGAACTGGATGGCGTACTGGCCCACCGTCAGGGTTCCTTGGCATAGCCGGAGGAGCGAGGAGGTAACCGCGGTACTGCGTCCCGGTTCATCAAAGGTACTTCGAAAAGCCTGAAGGAATTCCCGGATGTCGGTCGTCACTGGATCCTTGTTCTCCCACAACGGATTTATCCAGGCCAACGCCTCGCCTTCCAGGTGAGACATCACAAAGGCTATCTTGGCTTGGTCGCAAGCGAAGAGGTGCAGGAGTAATTTGAAGTGCAGCGAGCACTGGTTTAAAAACCCCCGGCAGTTCTTGGGGTCCCCGGCATACCGAGGCGGAGCAGCGAGGTGAAGTTGCGAGGCCGCGGAGACAACGGGTTCGGATCCAGACACCGTTTGCTGCATGGACTGAGACGAGGCGGCGGTCTGTAACGTGTACAACCGGTGGTCCACAGACGTCAGGAACTTCAATATGCGGTGTAAGGTTTCACGCTGTTGCACCAGTTCCTGGCGTAGTTCAGCCAGCTCAGACGTTTGTGCTCCAGCGGGATCCATGGCCTGATCAATCTGTGAGGACCGGGAGGACTGGTAGACCCAGGAGGTGGATCCGCTGGACCGAGCACCCCACCAGGGGGCAGGGTACACGGCAGCCGGAGCACTGGCGTGGCCGGGACGGGAGCCGCGTCCCACAGGGGATGGGAAGAACAAAGTCACTGGGGTCACGGAGTTCCTAAGACTGTACGGTATACTGGTACAGGTGCCGGGTAGGAAAGACAAACAGTAGTCCAGGACACGGCACAAGGGGACCTGAGCACCTAGCTCACAAGACAAGGCTTCAAGACACGTTGATCAGGCCCCGCCCACATGGAAAGGCCAGTCTCATATACCCAGCACAGCCCTATGTCATATCCTGCTTCAGGTGTGCTGGGCCCATAAGACCAGGAGAGTGGGCGCGGCCCGGTCCTATACAGAAGCATGACTCTAGGACTCAGAGTCAGACACATGAGACTGGAGACAGGACACAGGAGAGACGAGCGGGAGCGGTAGCCTTGACCGGTGGACACGTGGACTGGATCAGTGGGCAAGGAGCGGTGGTGCACTGACGAGGCTGGATCAGTGGGTACGAAGCGGTGGTGCGATGCAGGTGAGACTGGATCAGTGGGTATGGAGCGGTGGTGCAATGCAGGTGTGACTGGATCAGTGGGTACGGAGCGGTGGTGCGATGCAGGGACCGGCTCAGTGTGTAAGGGGGGCTGCCGGGACACCAGGAGCGTGACACCATTTCATACAATCCAGAACAGAATGGTATTGCAGAGAGAAAGAACCGTACTCTCTGTGAAAGTGGAAGAAGTATGTTGTTTGATGCAAATCTACCTACATTGTATTGGGGAGAAGCCATCATGACAGCTTGCTATATTAGGCATCTTTCACACGTCCTTGTCTCCGGTACGTGTTTGGTCCTTTTCCTCACGTACCGGAGACACGGGCACACGTAGACCCATTAAAATACAATGGGTCTGCGCTCACGTGCGTGTTCTGCCATAGACCATGTGTACGTGTGGAGCATACGTGTGTCCGAGTGCTCAACACATCAACATGTCAGTTTTTCTCTGGCATCACGGGTCACACGGAATGCAAACGGACCACACGGAGGTGATCTGTGTGACATGCACCAGAGAAAACACATGTGTCTGAGAAAATAAAAAAAACTTTACTCACCTTCTCCAGCTCTCCTGTCTCTGCCGCTGCTGTCACTTGCTTCCGACCGCCACTCATTATGCTCATTGAATAATCACTTCACTGCGGCCGGAAGCAGCAGCAACGGGGAGACTGGAGGGCTGGAGACCGCAGATCAGCACCACGGACAGCGACGCCAGGGACAGGTGAGCAGAAAGTTCCCGTTCTCCGTGTGTTATCACGGATAACACACGGAGAACACACGTGTGCCATAAACACGGCTCATGGAGGGCAAAACGCACCTTTGACACGTTCATGAAAAACGTGCGTAGTTTTTCACGGATGTGTGAAAGAGGCCTTAAAAAAAGAGTGCAAGTTTAAGGCTCTAATAAAACTCCATATGAGCTATGGAACTGCGAGAAACCTAATCTGAAGCACCTCAGGATATTTTGAAGCAAAACGTTTGTGTTTGTTCCCAAAGAAAAACCCCAGTGATTCAACCTAAAAAGCAAGAAAAAGAATTTCAACCACTAAATCCAGACACTGAAAAAGAAAACACTGAAGTCTGGATAAGCTCTGAAGCCTCCAGGGAAGACACAGAAGAACCAGATCAACCTCCAGTCAGGAGATCAGAAAGGCCAAACAAAGGTATCACAGCTAAGCGCCTTTCTTCCAGTCATATGAAAAAGTTTGGGCACCCCTATTATTGTTAACCTTTTTTCTTTATAACAATTTGGGTGTTTGCAACAGCTATTTCAGTTTCATATATCTAATAACTGATGGACTGAGTAATATTTCTGGATTGAAATGAGGTTTATTGTACTAACAGAAAATGTGTAATCTGCATTTAAACAAAATTTGACCGGTGCAAAAGTATGGGCACCCTTATCAATTTCTTGATTTGAACACTCCTAACTACTTTTTACTGACTTACTGAAGCACTAAATTGGTTTTGTAACCTCATTGAGCTTTGAACTTCATAGGCAGGTGTATCCAATCATGAGAAAAGGTATTTAAGGTGGCCACTTGCAAGTTGTTCTCCTATTTGAATCTCCTATGAAGAGTGGCATCATGGTCTCCTCAAAACAACTCTCAAATGATCTGAAAACAAAGATTATTCAACATAGTTGTTCATGGGAAGGATACAAAAAGTTGTTTAAGAGATTTAAACTGTTCCACTGTGAGGAACATAGTAAGGAAATGGAAGAACACAGGTACAGTTCTTGTTAAGCCCAGAAGTGTCAGGCCAAGAAAAATATCAGAAAGGCAGAGAAGAAGAATGGTGAGAACAGTCAAGGACAATCCACAGACCACCTCCAAAGACCTGCAGCATCATCTTGCTGCAGATGGTGTTAATGTGCATCGGTCAACAATACAGCACACTTTGCACAAGGAGAAGCTGTATGGGAGAGTGATTCGAAAGAAGCCGTTTCTGCAAGCACGCCACAAACAGAGTCACCTGAGGTATGCAAAAGCAAATTTGGACAAGCCAGTTACATTTTGGAAGAAGGTCCTGTGGACTGATGAAACAAAGATTGAGTTGTTTGGTCATACAAAAAGGCGTTATGCATGGAGGCAAAAAAACACGGCATTCCAAGAAAAGCACTTGCTACCCACAGTAAAATTTGGTAGAGGTTCCATCATGCTTTGGGGCTGTGTGGCCAATGCCGGCATCGGGAATCTTGTTAAAGTTGAGGGTCGCATGGATTCAACTCAGTATCAGCAGATTCTTGACAATAATGTGCAAGAATCAGTGACGAAGTTGAAGTTACACCGGGGCATGGATATTTCAGCAAGACAATGATCCAAAACACCGCTCCAAATCTACTCAGGCATTCATGCAGAGGAACAATTACAATGTTCTGGAATGGCCATCCCAGTCCCCAGACCTGAATATCTTTGAAAATCTGTGGGATGATTTGAAGCGGCTGTCCATGCTCGGCGACCATCAAACTTAACTGAACTGGAATTGTTTTGTAAACAGGAATGGTCAAATATACCTTCATCCAGGAACTCATTAAAAGCTACAGGAAGCGACTAGAGGCTGTGATTTTTGCAAAAGGAGGATCTACAAAATATTAATGTCACTTTTATGTTGAGGTGCCCATACTTTTGCACCGGTCAAATTTTGTTTAAATGCAGATTGCACGTTTTCTGTTAGTACAATAAACCTCATTTCAATCCAGAAATATCACTCAGTCCATCAGTTATTAGATATATGAAACTGAAATAGCTGTTCCAAAAACCCAATTTGTTACAAAGAAAAAAAGTTAACATTAATAGGGGTGCCCAAACTTTTTCATATGACTGTATATGGTCAGAACACTTCCTGAGCCAGAGCCACAGTCAAGGCAAGAGATGCAAAAACTGCCTGTCCACAAGAAGCAGAAGTGGATTAATGCCGCTAATGAGGAAATGGAGTCCCTTCACTAACTCCAGACATGGGAGCTTACTCAGCTACAAAAGGAAAGAAAGCTATCGGATGTAAGTGGGTCTTCAAAAACAAATATTACTCCGAAGGTAAAATTCACTGGTTTAAGGCAAGACTGGTCGCAAAGAGGTACTTGCAAAAGTATGGTGAAGATTATGATGCTACATTTTCTCCGGTTGTGAACACATTCAGAACTTTAATGCCCGTAGCTGCAGTTCAACAGATGACCGTGAGATATTTTGACATCAAAACAGCCTTCCTTTATAGTGACATTGAAAAAGAGTTGTACATGACCCAACCCAAAGGATATACTAAAAAGTTGAAAAGCACTTTGTCTGCAAAATGCAAAAATCTCTCTATGGTCTTAAGCAGTCAGCAAGAGTATGTAACTCCAAAATGAACAAAGTTTTGATCGATGAAGGATTTAAAAAATCTCAAGCTGATCAATGTTTTTTAGATGAAAAGTGTAGCGGAGAAGTAGATGCATGTTCTTCTATATGTAGACAATGTAATCCTATCTGTGACGCCCTAGGGCTGTGGGGTACTCTGTCCCAGACGCGTGGTGCGCGGTGCGGGGGACAGTCATGGTCGCGGCCGATACCCGGTTAGGTGACCCTGGAGGTCGGTCTGAATAAAAAGGGGTAAAAAGAAAAGAAAATAAAGGGTGCTTTACACGCTGCAACATTGCTAGCGATAGCTAGCGATGTCGTGCGCGATAGCACCCGCCCACGTTGTTGTTTCGTCATGGGGATGATCACTGCTGCAACGAACAATATCGCTACGGCAGCGTCATACGCACATACCTGCTTAGCGACGTCGCTGGAGACACCAAGCAATCTCTCCTTTAAGGGGGAGGTTCGTTTGGCATCACAGCGGCGTCACTAAGTGGCCGCCCAATAGCAAAGGTGGGGCGGAGATGAGCGGCCGGAACATGCCGCCCACCTCCTTCTTTTCTCATTGCCGGTGGACGCAGGTAAGGAGATGTTATGAAAAGGAGCGACGTGTCAACGATCAACGATTTTTGACGTTTTTGCAATCGTTGATCGTTGCTCCTTTTAGTCACACACAACGATATCGCTGACGGCGCCGGATGTGCATCACGAACACCGTGACCATGATGATATATCGTTAGCGATATTGTTGTGTGTAAGGTATCCTTAAGAGTTTGTCGACTACGCCACTTGCTGTGGGCAGCCAGGTTATTGGATCCGCCGCTGCAGGGTTCTACTGGGGCTGGTGGAGTAATGCAGATTAGGTGTTTGGGCCCACCGCAAGTAGGGCTAGGCCCCAGCAGTGGATGATGGGGATTCTAGTGGGGAACCGTCTGTGTGAGTGTACGGAGGCGGTAAGGAAACAGTCCACACAGTATTGCAGTTTTAACTTGCCTTGTCTTTACTTGGGTTCAGTGATTGGACCCGCTGGTGCCGGTTTCAGGTGTTCCCGCTGCCCTTGTTCTCCGTGCCAGTTGTGACCTGTGGTAGCTGTCCTCCGTACACTCTCGTTTGTATTGGGCTCCCGTGGCTTAGAGCTTCTGGGGAACTCCTCCATCCTATTGCAGGCAGCCTGGACTATTTAAGGGGGTCAATCCCCGGTCCCCTCTTTGCTGCTTATGCTTCAGACTCTTTGGTTGGCGATGGACCCCGTGATCTTCTCGCCTGGCAGATTTAACAGTTGACCATAAAGTGTCCCGCTGTCCTAGGGTCTGCACCCCGCCTCATGCTGAGTCCTGTGAGTCTTGGTTCCAGACTTCCACAGGCGCCCCACGGTTCCTGGAATTTTCCATTTCCACAGGTAACCCATGGTCCCTGGAGTCCTGATTCCTTACTCCACAGTCCCTCACTCCTGTTACAGCACTCCGGTGTTACTTCAGGTCTTTTTTTTTCTTTCTGTACTTTCACTCTTTCACTCCTCCGACTACTACTCTCAACTTCTCTCTCCTTCACTTCCTTTTCTTACTCCTTCCTTCAACTAACTGAACACCACTTCCTCCCACCAACTTTCCAACTGACCACTGGCCCCTCCCGTTGCTGGGTCTCTCGCTACAGATTGGGTGGCGACTATCCAGTCAGTGCCCAACCCTTTTACCTGTTGCTAGGGAGTCTCCCAGTTTGGTGTTGGGGTTGTGTGTGTGGCCTGAAGGTGCTGGTGTGTTGACTGGCACGGATATTCCAGGGTTTCGGTTTCCACTTACATTTTAGGGCACCTGGTACTGCAGGGGTGCTACAGGAAGAACATGTGACTTCATGCTGTACTCTTGTTTCCTGTGTTCTGTGTGAAGATGGTAGATGTTAGAGTGTACGAGCTCCTGCCCGGTATTGTGTAACTTGTCATGTGATGGGGCGTGTTCAAAATGGAGAATGATGTTTCCAGAGGGAATAAACCTTCTTTCTCTAAGTCCACGTGGGCATAGAGTTGATTATAGTAGAAGCGGGGGTCTGGGGGTAAGACCCCAAGATAGGGGGGTGCAGGGGAGGCCCTTACATGATTATAGCGGACAGGAGGAAACATCACCAGGCCCCCAACCAAGCCAACCACGCCCACCAGCGAAGTCGGTCACACCCATGACCTGACTGCAGCACGTACATTCTAGGTTCAACTGTGCGAAGATGTATGCTGCAGAAGCTCCAGAGAGACACACACAGAGATGATTACTTGCTGATTTACTAAGCTTCATATATGTTCCTGATTACCCCTGAAAATACTGCACAGTTGCTGTCTTGCACGCTTGGAGAGTGTTGTTGATAATCCACTGCCAACAGGGTCAAGGACTCGAGCATAGTGCTCGAGCACCCAGGATATTTGATCGAGTATCAAGCGTGCCGAGCACACTTATGCTCGATCGAACACCGAGCCAAGTAGAAATGAGTGAACCTCCCGAGGTTCGATTCGGTTTCTGTTCTCCAAAAACATCCGTGTTCGCCACAGTTCAAAAGACATATTCAAAACCCATTGAATTCAATGGGAGGCAAAAATAAAGCCATAGACAACACCTTTAGGGGGATCTGAAAGCTGCCAAAACAGCTCAAACCGTTTTACAGTGGAGCGACTCTGTTGTGGCACAGTCATTAGCTTCCTAGACTATTAAGATAAGAAATAATGAGGTGGATGTGTGTCAGGTATAGGCCTGGTGGGCTGGTAGTCCTCGTACCTCATGCAACAGTTCAAACTGCTTTTCTGCTCAGTCACACTCTGGTTGCACCAATATTATTTTCATAGATTGTTATTTGATTTAGAAAACAACCTGATCAGAACTGGGTCCAGTGTGATACTTGCAATAAGTGGAGAAAACTTCCTGACGGCGTGGAGGCACCTCCAGATGACTGGTTCTGTCAAATGAACTCCGACCCAAAGTTCAGGTAACCTTTCCTATCCTTATGGATCAGCATATTCCATTGGATCACCTATCTGAATTCTCAGTGTATTATTTCTTTACCGATACCAGAGACTGCAGCGTTGATGAGGAACCAGAGGATGATGATGAGATTACTCGGCCCACATATGAGAAGACGCCCAAAAAGAGGCAAGTGATTGTTTTCTTGAAGATCTTTAATGCAAGGGAAGCTTCCAAAACCAGACACTGACTTTGGACAAAAGTAGAGCAACATCTCATCCATTTGCCCCAAGTGTATAACTTAACTTCTATTAATTGGATAGTGGTGACTTATTGATCTCTGAGATCTCAATACTCTACTCTCACAATCCCAAGCATGAGAACTACAGAGTCCTGTCTGAATGTAATGAATGGAGCATGCTCTATTAGACTGCAGGAGAAAGTGGAGTACAGCATTCGGCCATTTCCAGCAGTCTTAGTGAATGAGTATAGTGTAGATAAGTATGATCAGCTTCTACATAACCACATTCCCAGGATCAGGATGAATCTCAATATTTGGACCCCAGAGATCAATAAATTAACTAACGTCCCTTAAGAGACTGTCAGCAGGTTTTTGCAATATAATCTGAGTACAGCATGCTGTAGAGGTGCAGACACAGAATGCAACGATGTGTCACATGTGAAGCTTCGTACTGAGGTTTACTTTCAATAACTGTTTTAGCACCAAGAGCTTATCATTGCTATGACTAGCTAGCAAAAGGACACTGGTCCGACTCCACCCTTCTCAAATAAGCATTAGGCTATGTGCGCACTAGGCATTTTCTACCACGTTTTTGCACGTTTTTCGGGTGCGTTTTTGTTCAGAAAACTGCATGACTTTGCTTCACCAGCAATGTCTGAGTTTTCATTTTTGCTGTTTGCACACAGCGGTTTTTTTTAGCTGCATTTTTGTGGTGCCCACAAAAACGCAGCATGTCAATTATTCCTGCGTTTTTCACTGCGTTTTTCACGTGTTGAATTCAATGAGATGTTCAAAAAACGCAATGAAAATGCGTTTCTATGACTAAAAACAGCTATAAACGCAAGGGGTGGGTAGTACAGTCACGTGTACAGGAAGAGGATTCCTTGTGTTGGTAAACTCAGAAGAGTAAGGCTATGTGCCCACGCTAGAATGTCCCTGCGGATTTTTTTGCCTGAAAATCCGCGACTTTCGCGGCAAATCCGCACCCGCGGATTTGCCGCGAATTTACCGCGGATTTACCGCGGATTTGCCGCGGATTTTGATGCGGATTTCATTTTTTTTGTTTTCCCCCATTCAAAACCAAAAATCCGCACAAAATCTGCACCAAACAATTGACATGCTGCAGATTTTTCCGGATCAAAATCCGCGGCAAATCCGCAGCGGAAAAATCCGCAGCATGGGCACAGCATTTCCAAAATGCCATTGAAATGGCTTGGAAGTGCTGCTGCTGCAGATTTTCGGCAAATCCGCGGTAAATCCGCGGCAAAATCCGCGGCAAATCCGCGGTAAATCCTGTAGCGTGGGCACATAGCCTTATCCTCCCGGTACCCGCCACCCCTGCTTCCAGGAGGGAGGTGGAAGCAGCTGCGAAATCAAAAGTGAACAGTAGAAAAAAGAAAATATGATATTCACCTGTTTGAAGACTCCCGGGACACGTTCAATCGCTCCAGGACCTGCCGGTGATCAGCTGATGCGGTCACCTAACGGCATCAGCTGACAGTATAAGTCTAGCGGTGAGGCTGGCTTTTTACTGCCCGGCCGGTTTAAACGATCAGCTGATGTTGTCAGGTGACCGCATCAGCTGATTACCGCCAGGTCCTGGAGCCATCAGACGGGAGTCTGCACAGAAGTGTGTAGTTTGTTTTTCTACTGATGCATCAGCTGATTGTATAAACGGCTTTTATATACAATCAGCCGATGTGTCGTGTGATTCACGTCCTTGAACCTGAGCCATCATCTGATCGTTTTGCCTTCCTTCCGGCAAACCGATCAGATGATATTGGATCCGTATTGGACATCGCGGGTCCCTTGACTCAGAACTCCGGCGGAGGGGGTTCTTTAGTTCAATAAAGATGGAGTCACTAATTGTGTTGTGTTTTATTTCTAATAAAAATATTTTTCTGTGTGTTGTGTTTTTTTTTTATCTTTACTAGAAATTCATGGTGGCCATGTCTAATATTGGTGTGACACCATGAATTATACAATTAACTAAATACCACTGCCATCCCACTCCTGTAACTTGGTCTCCAGTTGCACTACACTAAACTTCCTATCTTATTAATGCTATATCTATCCTATCCTTAACCCTTTATCTACAGTACTCCTGGCCCTGGACACTATCTCCCACCTGACACATAACGAGTGGCCAGCATTCTACATTACACAGTATTTACAGTACTCTAACACATGCATATAACCAAATGCATACCTGCGGCCACTAGGTGGAACCGAACGCCGTGCCCGTTCAGCTCTGCTACATTTTACATACTGTATATACAACACACCTTTTATATACATTTATAACACAATACTACTTTTACGTAGGAGTGGACGTGACTCGCTCACCTCACATAACTGTCTCATGCAGCCTTTATCTATCCTCCCATTTCTTTGAGATGGCTGGACTGTCGTAAATAAGTTCTTCAACTTTGTGTCACCCCAACATCACCACATTTTAGACTGTAAGCTCTTATGAGGGTTGTGTTTATTTTTGCTTTAATTATTATATCTTCTAGAACTGTTAATTATGTTTGTTTGTATATGAACCTCTCAATTGTAAAGTGCTGAAGAATATGTTGGCGCTAAGGAAATAAAGATGATCATTATTACATCTGCAGGGTTTTATAGGGAAGCCTACCCAGCCAGTAACACCCAGTTTTCAATATAGTCATATATCTTTAGAAGGAATAACGGAGGAATGAAACAACAAAGTTAAAAGAGAATTGTTACTAAACTGATGTCAGAAATATTTACCAAAACAGACAACAGAAGAATGTAGGTTTTCTTTAAAGATATTTTATATTTTTTTTTTAATTGTCTTTCTTTATGTTGCAGGAAACTTGAGCAGCCATCAAAGGTATGTTTGCTGTTTATGTTTTTAAAAATTAAAATAAATTGTAGATATCAATATGAAATACTTTATTAATACACTTTGTTTAGGCACCGGTCTTGGATGATCCCATAAATCTGCCTGATCCTCCACTTAAAAAAATGCAAAAAGATCTAAACATGACCACAAGATCAGCTTCAGCCTCAAATTCTCCATCTTTAGCAGTAGCCAAAACATCGCCACAGCGAAGAAGCTCCCGTATCCGGTAAGTGAACTGCACCACAGCAACAATATCCGTCATGCAGTACTTTACCTAATGAAGTAATTTAAGGTGAAGGTTGTCCATCTTTTCACTAGGACCTCAACAGCCAAATCATGACATTACTGAGCCAAAATTTACAAAGAACATTTTTTAGTTTACTACATAAAATAATTTACTCAGATTCATCACCTTCCAGTTCTCTACATCATTGCCCTGCTACACCCAATGGGGCAGTACCTGAGCACTGCAGCCAAACAGTACCCACGGTACTTACCAGTGTGACACTCCTGGCTAATGATTTGTTGAAGGAGTGACACACGGTGACACACGGTGCTCATGGTTTGACGCCTTTTGCCCAGCACTAACAGCTGAATTAAGATTCACTATGTACAGCCATAATTGAACTGTCACACACGTGACTAACAGGGTTTAACAATACACCCTCCATCCCCCACTAGGTGTACCAACACACAGGTTACACAGGGGACACAATACAAAGGAAGTCCCTGGCGCTAGGGAGAGGGAAGTGGGGTCACCACCTGCACTCACCTGCAGCTGAACCCTGCAGTCCTTGATGTCTCGATACAGGTTCTTTTAACCCGTTGCCGACCACATTCCTAAGCCTTCACTTGACCTAAACTCACCCTGGCTAATGAGCAGGCCGTCGAGATTGCTTGTCTCGCCTCTACAATACAGAAACACAAAGGTAGGAAAACAGACAGGGGAGACAGATGTGAAAAGGGAAAACACTCCAGGCAACTTGAGGGCAGCTGACACCACCGCTGCACACAACAAACTTCTTCCAGAGCAGCCTCTTTCCAAAGTGGACCACATTGAAATGAGGATTCAGTTTCTATCACAGGCATCAGCTGCTCGGGCACATGATCTTAAATAGTGAAGGGAAGTGAACTCAAATAGCTGCACCTGAGATTGAAAACTACAGCCTACAGCAAGACAGGAAAGGGTACTTAATTAAGCCTTACAGTACTACTAGCAAGAAGATGTTATCCAAGTAACAACAGTGGAACTGCCAGCAGTGAGGTGCTGTGACCTTCTGATACTGGACTTGCCTGAAGTCTCCCTCGGGCAGGACACACTTATGACATGAACTCAATATTTGCTACAGAGCACCTTCTTATGTTTGATTCAGTCAGAAAGAAATATGTCATGTACCAAATGTTAAGGCCCCGTCACACTAAGCAACATCGCTAGCAACATCGCTGCTAACGAACAACTTTTGTGACGTTGCTAGCGATGTCGCTGTGTGTGACATCCAGCAACAACCTGGCCCCTGCTGTGAGGTCGTTGGTTGTTGCTGAATGTCCTGGGCCATTTTTTAGTTGTTGCTGTCCCGCTGTGAAGCACAGATCGCTGTGTGTGACAGCGAGACAGCAACAACTAAATGTGCAGGCAGCAGGAGCCGGCTTCTGCGGAGGCTGGTAACCAATGTAAACATCGGGTAACCAAGAAGCCCTGTCCTTGGTTACCCGATATTTACCTTCGATACCAGCCTCCGCCGCTCTCACTGCCTGTGCTGCCGGCTCCTGCTCTGTGCACATGTAGCTAGCTGCAGGACCCATCGGGTTAATTAACCTGATGTGTGCTGTAAGTAGGAGAGCAGGGAGCCAGCGCTAAGCATTGTGCGCTGCTCCCTGCTCTGTGCACATTTAGCTGCAGCATACATCGGGTTAATTAACCTG
Organism: Anomaloglossus baeobatrachus; assembly: GCF_048569485.1. NCBI lineage: Eukaryota > Metazoa > Chordata > Amphibia > Anura > Aromobatidae > Anomaloglossus > Anomaloglossus baeobatrachus. The sequence goes on along the minus strand of NC_134354.1, from coordinate 37,323,342 downwards.
ATGTGTGCTGTAAGTAGGAGAGCAAGGAGCCAGCGCTAAGCATTGTGCGCTGCTCCCTGCTTTGTGCACATTTAGCTGCAGCATACATCGGGTAATTAACCCGATGTGTGCTGTAGCTAGGAGAGCAAGGAGCCAGCGCTAAGCATTGTGCGCTGCTCCCTGCTCTGTGCACATGTAGCTGCAGTACACATCAGGTAATTAACCCGATGTGTGCTGTAGCTAGGAGAGCAAGGAGCCAGCGCTCAGTGTGCGCTGCTCCCTGTTCTCTGCACGTGTAGCTCCGTGCGCTGGTAACCAAGGTAAATATCAGGTTGGTTACCGATATTTACCTTAGTTACCAAGCGCAGCATCTTCCACGCTGCGCTGGGGGCTGGTCACTGGTTGCTGGTGAGCTCACCAGCAACTCGTGTAGCCACGCTCCAGCGATCCCTGCCAGGTCAGGTTGCTGGTGGGATCGCTGGAGCGTCGCAGTGTGACAGCTCACCAGCAACCTCCTAGCAACTTACCAGCGATCCCTATCGTTGTTGGGATCGCTGGTAAGTTGCTTAGTGTGACGGTACCTTTAGGCTCTTTTCTTCCTCTTTATTTGTGTCCTTTGGAATTTTTTATGTCTTTTAATCTTTTTTTGTTTGCATTTATTTTTATATTTCTTTCTCTGAGCATGAATATACATTATTTTACCTTTAGGAAGTGTCTGAATTCACAAGAACCTTCTGAAATGACTGCTAAACAGCCACAGCCTATTGTACTTAGGTACAAGGATTTTCCATGTGGAGGTGGTGGTGATAAGAAGAAGGAGGGTGATGAAGATGATGATAAGAAGGAGGAGGCTGGTGATGATTGTGCGATTATTATGGAGGACATAAGCACACACAAACCCATAAAAGAAGAATTAAAACCTAAAAATGGTGCAGATATCAGGTCTGTTACCATGGAAAGTGTAGACAGTGAATCTACAGGATCGCTGAGTATGGGAATCATGGCTGCAGCCACCACACAGACGGAACAGCAAAAAATAACTGTAAACAAGGAAGAAGAAGATGGAAACTCTTATGGAAACTTCCAAGGGTGCCAGAAGATGTCAGGTGAGCAGGTCCACCAACACTGCGATGACGCTATGACATATCACCAGCAGAATCATAGCCCTGTGGTACAAGATGAGACGGAATATTATAAGAAGCATTGTGAAGAACTAATCTTGGTGAAAACTGCAGGTCAGAAAGTGATAGAAGAGACCAGTTCTCAAGACACAAAGTATGATCAGGTCCTAAAAAAGATCAGCATAAGGCTGGATCGAATTCGTAAAAAACTACAGGACCAGAAATCCGAGTCTCCTCCTATCGGTGAAGTGGACAGCACGAGTGAGATGGATGATATTGTGTTACAACTGGATGACATACTTCGTAGACTTGACTCCTTTTCTGCAGAAAAAGTGCAAAGTGGAGGTAAGAAATCTTCAAAATGTCTCCATAAAATGTAGATTGTAATACTTAGATACAAAGTTTCCTTTAAAGAGGTTGTCCACTACTTAACATTGATTGCCTATCCTGACTGATTGGCTGGGGCCGGCAGCAGCTGGAAATGCAGAGTCCCAGAAATGCCCCTTCTGATAGCGGCCTGGTACTGCACATCCGCATTGCATTCATATCAATAGGAGGCGAATGTGCAGTACCAGGCCGCAGCTGCTATCAGAAGATGGGGCAGCTCCGGAACAGAGCATTTCCAGCACAGAGAGCAGCTGATCAGCAGGGGTGCGGAGTGTCAGACCTTTGGCCGATCAGACAAATATGACCTATAATAAGGATAGGCCGTCAATGTAAAACAAGTAGACAGCCTTTTTAAGCCAGTGGCAAATCTATACATGGGCAATATATACTCTAAAACAGCTATCCGAAACAGCATTACCTGTGTAATGCTGTTGAATGCCCAAATTATTATCTGCATAGCAGCTAGAGATAGTTTTATAGTTTTAAAGCGGAAAGAATATACATATCCTTCCTGGTCATTCTGTAACACAACATATTTATCAAGAAAAAAAGCCATGAGGCAGGTACAAATTGCCCATCAGGGAAAAATTTCCTTCCCAGCGCTACATACGGCAATCAAACTAGTTTCCTGAAACAACGTCCCATCACAGAATCTAGTGCCCAGAACTTTTTATATTATTTATTTCAAGAAAGGATTTGAGCCAATCCTTGTACGTTATAAGTTTAGCAAAAATTACAATATAGTGTGGCAGTAACTGCCATAGTCTCACTGCTCTTACAGTAAAGAATCTAACTAAATAAATTAAATAAATAAATACATCAAATATAAAGATGTAACTGCTACAGAAAATATAGTTACATTGCAGTTGCTATAGTTCAGAAAGTCCATTTTTAGATTTAGTTTCAAATGGCTTCATAAAGACATTGAAAGAGTCAGAGGCACAGGTCTATCCAGCAAAAGTATAACCCAAAAAGGCCCATATACTTGTCTGGGGATTAATAAATACAGACTCAAAGAGGAAATGCATTACCCAGAAACAAACAATATGTTATAAAAGTTTTTTTTATTGAAAAATGAACGTACAATAAAAATTACAATTAAAAGAGGATGATGGAGAACCAAACTAATAGTCATGTAAAGTGCAGGTGCACTAGTAGCAGCAGTGCGTTATAGTGAAGTTTTTCCTGTAGCAATAATTATAGCAATAGTAATGATATAAGATGCATGTTATACAAGCATACAGCACTTTATTATAGTAATAGTATTCCTTTTACATTTGTGACTCGCCCACCCCAGGGCTATGGGACACCCGGTGCCAGGCCGGACTAGTCCGGTGGTAGTCAGTGGTGGCTGGGCCCGGCTCCGTGGCCCTGGTGGTTGTCAGTAAAATATGTGGCTAGGTGACTAAAGTTTGTGTTCGTGACGCCACCTGTGGTATGCGGCTAATAAGCCGCCGCTGCTGTATGAGGCCTCCGGGGGATGATATGGCAGCAGTGGTGGTACTACTCCCCACAGGTGGAGCAATGCCCAGGGCACAGTTGGTGCTTGTGAATGTCTATGCAGATGAAATAACAGAGACCACTTCAAGGGTGCAGTTCAAGTTCTTTACTCACAGTTCTTGTCACAGCTGTAGGGACCCTTGGACTGCTGGGACCACTGTCAGGGACCTCCGCCGTTTCTGGGTGATTCTGAGAGTGAAAGCCGGTACCCTTCCCTTAGTGTCTCTTTCTTCTGCTGTCTTCCTTAGCCTTGCCTTTGTTAGGATGGACCTGGCTTGGCCTCCACTACAGCCTCCAGGCTGGGGGGTCACTTGTCGGCTGATTAACCCCTTTTCTGGAAGTCTGCTATGGGTTCTGGCCCTGGGAGTCTACAACCTTCCCTGGGCCTCGGTTTTTACTGTTTGGAGATTGTCTTTGCACTCCTCCAGTCTCTAGGGACCGTCCCCTGTCGCAGCTTGATCACTCCACCGATGTTAATGTGGAACAGGCCACCGCAGCCTACAACTACCCGTGGCACCTCTAGGCCCTCTCCTTGGTACCTCTAGGACTGCTCGTGGTACCTCTAGGACTACCCGTGGCCCTGCGACTCCTTCTGTCTCCGTGTGGTGTCACCTGGACCTCTGGGTCCCAGGTTCTTCACCAGGAAGCGTCTCCTTCTGTTTCTCTGCTCCTGCCTGACTTGGAGCTTTCTTTCCTTCTTTCTTTCTTTCTTTCTTTTCTCCTCCTTGCCTGCCTCCAGCAGGCCTCCTCCTCCCTCCTTTCTCTTGTTCTTCTTCTCCAACTACATGCTCACTCTCTCACTCCCTGAGGTAGACTGACTAAACTTGACCTTCCTTTCTCTATCTGCTCTCTGGTGGCTCCTCCCACCTCCCCAGTTGCTAAGCTACCACCCTATGGGAGCAGGGATGGGTCTTACAGCCCCTCTCAGCATGCAGCATGGGAGGGTTGCCTGCCACTTTCCCTGGTCCCAGTATGTACCTAACAATGGGCGTAGTGTGGATTTACCAGGGGACCGGAGTTCACTCTCTTCCTCTCTCAGAATGGGGCATCACACCGCTGGATGGGGTGCAATGACCTGTGGCGACGGAAGCCTCAGGGGCGCCACACTCCCCCACAGCAAATCCCAGCACGTCCTCGGGCTGAAAAACAACAAAAACATGTGGAGAAACTGCAAAATTTTTGTTATGCAAAGCAATAAAACAATTAACATTTCTTCCCTTTATGGGAGGCACAAATACTTTAACGTTGCAAACTTCTTATAAAGAAACTATGTGTGCACTTTCAGTTCATTGCACAGTTTGGGCACTTCCCCCATAATTCTGGTAGGGGGCACAACGGGTGCAACTATATACATTTTCGGCTACAAAAAGTCCAGTAGCCCGGCAGTTCGTTTCTTTCAATCAACAATGGGACAAATACTCAACCAGCCACTAAGTCCAATGGCCTGGTTACATAAGACACATAAGACATCACATTTACCGGGGCCCACATTCCAGTTCAGTGGCCCGGTACACATAAACATGGGGGGTGACATCTTCGAAAAGCATGAGGGGCAGTACAGCAGGAAAGGGTGTCATCTTCGAAAAGAATGAGGGGCAGAACACAAGGGACTTCTTCAAAAAGAATGAGGGGCAGACAGGGGCTATTTACAGTTCAGCATCTCTTTATCTTTACTCACGAGGGTAGATGCGAGGGTCCCACTCCGGCATTGCTCCTGGCAGCAGGTACGCCGACGATATCATCGTCTGGGTCCCCTGGGCGCTGGTCCCCGACCTTCTGCGCTGTTCCGCAGCCTGGATTGGAGTGGGACTGCTTGCAGGTGTTGCACGACGCTGCTGCAGAGGGCTGCTTGTTTGCAGGGGGCTGTTGCTGTGGTCTCTAGGGCCCTGCTTTGGCCGGGCTCCCTGCATCACACACGCCATGGAGATCCTGGTCTGCGTCTCCTGAGTGGCTGTCGCAGGACCTCTGCTCAGTTCTGTGGCCTGGGTCTGCCTTGAGGTGGTGCTGCTGCTAGGGGAGATGCTGCGCTCTTGCACTGTGCGGCGCCACTCTGGCTCTTCTGGGGCCGCCTCTTCCCGCAGGATATGTACATGCAGCGCGTACCATCCACGGTCCCCCATCATCCGTGTATACTCCACCACATCACCCGGCTTGGCATCGCGCCCTGGGTGGCCTCTGGGCAGGTGCTCCTCGATGTCTCTTCGGGCTACAAACACGTCCTTGCCCAGACCGGGCTCCCTTATGAAGCCCCAGCCACCAGCTTGTCTGAAGTCCACTACTAGGCCCCGTCGCACTGGGCCCTCGGATCCCTTCAGGGACTTCCTGACCTCTTCTTTGGAGGCCAGATTAGCGGCTTCTCGGGCCCTCCGTTTCTCCTCCCGGAGTTCCCGCTCCCTCTGGTACTCTACCACCAGCCTCCGGCACGTCAGCCCGCTGGCCAGGGGAGTTTCCTTGGGGAGCAGCGGCCGCTGCAGTCCCCTGCTTTCAATGGGCGCTGCGTCCCAATTCACTCCCAGGGATGCCATTCCCAGGAGGCTCACAGGGGGACTCGGTAGGGGGCCCGCTAGTTGTTCAGGGTTTACCTGCAGCTCCTCCGCCATGCTGCCGACCTGGGGAATGCTGCCTGGAACACTGCTCGGGTGCTCGACCACGCCACTCGGCTGCTCCCTTTCCCTTCTCGGAGGCGGGGCCAGAGGCTGCACTAGCAACTGGCGCCAGGCTGGCGCCCAGCCCATCACGACCGGCATCACTCCGTTTGCGATAAGGTACATTTTCTTTATCTGCTGGTCTGGCATTTAGACTCTCTCTGCCAGCCGGCCAGCTTATCTGGTCGCTATTTCTTCTTCTTCCGCCTTCTATGGCGGGCACTGCTTCGCGCTCTTTTCTTGGACAAGGGGGCGGGGCTTCTCTTCGCGCCCTTTCTTCTTTCACGCCCCCCTTCTTCCTGCGCTCAGTGGCTTCAATGGCGGCAGTTCAAGTTCTTTACTCACAGTTCTTGTCACAGCTGTAGGGACCCTTGGACTGCTGGGACCACTGTCAGGGACCTCCGCCGTTTCTGGGTGATTCTGAGAGTGAAAGTCGGTACCCTTCCCTTAGTGTCTCTTTCTTCTGCTGTCTTCCTTAGCCTTGCCTTTGTTAGGATGGACCTGGCTTGGCCTCCACTACAGCCTCCAGGCTGGGGGGTCACCTGTCGGCTGATTAACCCCTTTTCTGGAAGTCTGCTATGGGTTCTGGCCCTGGGAGTCTACAACCTTCCCTGGGCCTCGGTTTTTACTGTTTGGAGATTGTCTTTGCACTCCTCCAGTCTCTAGGGACCGTCCCCTGTCGCAGCTTGATCACTCCACTCCACTCCACTCGATGTTAATGTGGAACAGGCCACCGCAGCCTACAACTACCCGTGGCGCCTCTAGGCCCTCTCCTTGGTACCTCTAGGACTGCTCGTGGTACCTCTAGGACTACCCGTGGCCCTGCGACTCCTTCTGTCTCCGTGTGGTGTCACCTGGACCTCTGGGTCCCAGGTTCTTCACCAGGAAGCGTCTCCTTCTGTTTCTCTGCTCCTGCCTGACTTGGAGCTTTCTTTCCTTCTTTCTTTCTTTTCTCCTCCTTGCCTGCCTCCAGCAGGCCTCCTCCTCCCTCCTTTCTCTTGTTCTTCTTCTCCAACTACATGCTCACTCTCTCACTCCCTGAGGTAGACTGACTAAACTTGACCTTCCTTTCTCTATCTGCTCTCTGGTGGCTCCTCCCACCTCCCCAGTTGCTAAGCTACCACCCTATGGGAGCAGGGATGGGTCTTAAGCTGGTGTCACACTAAACGACAGCGACAACGACGTCGCTGTTACGTCACCATTTTCGGTGACGTAACAGCGACCTTGTAAGTCGCTGTTATGATCGCTGCTTAGCTGTCAAACACAGCAGAAGCAGCGATCATAAGGTCGCTGTGCTACATGTTCAGAGAGCAGGGAGCCGCGCTTAGCGCTGGCTCCTTGCTCTCCTGCAGCACACATCGGGTTAATTAACCCGATGTGTGCTGCAGCTACATGTCACAGTTCAGAGAGCAGGGAGCCGCGCTTAGCGCTGGCTCCTTGCTCTCCTGCAGCACACATCGGGTTAATTAACCCGATGTGTGCTGCAGCTACATGTCACAGTTCAGAGAGCAGGGAGCCGCGCTTAGCGCTGGCTCCTTGCTCTCCTGCAGCACACATCGGGTTAATTAACCCGATGTGTGCTGCAGCTACATGTCACAGTGCAGAGAGCAGGGAGCCGCGCGCACTGCTTAGCGCTGGCTCCTTGCTCTCCTTGCTACAGTATACATCGGGTTAATTACCCGATGCGTACTGCAGCCACATGTCACAGTGCAGGAGCCGGCACTGGCAGCAAGAGCGGAGGCTGGTAACCAGCGTAAACATCGGGTAACCAGGGAAAGGTCTTCCCTTGGTTACCCGATGTTTACGCTGGTTACAGCTTACCGCAGCTGCCAGTGCCGGCTCCTGATCGCTTCATTTCGTCGCTCTCTCGCTGTCACACACAGCGATGTGTGTGTCACAGCGGGAGAGTGACGACCAAAAAATGAAGCTGGACATTCAGCAACGACCGGCGACCTCACAGCAGGGGCCAGGTCGTTGCTGGATGTCACACACAGCGACAGCGACGGGACGTCGCTGCAACGTCACAGAAAATGGTGACGTAGCAGCGACGTCGTTGTCGTCGTCGTTATGTGTGACACCAGCTTTACAGCCCCTCTCAGCATGCAGCATGGGAGGGTTGCCTGCCACTTTCCCTGGTCCCAGTATGTACCTAACAATGGGCGTAGTGTGGATTTACCAGGGGACCGGAGTTCACTCTCTTCCTCTCTCAGAATGGGGCATCACACCGCTGGATGGGGTGCAATGACCTGTGGCGACGGAAGCCTCAGGGGCGCCACATTTGCACCAAATCAATACTGCTATAACTTCTACCATAATTGCTGCATAAACAAATGGCCATATGGCTGGACTTCCAAGCGAGATCCACTTTAGATTATCACCAGCAGGAAAGACCAGCAAGGGGAAGGAAGAAATAGCCGCACCCATGAGGTGATTGGGAGGTAAAATAAACAAATAGAAACACTTGCTAGCCTAAAGACTTAGCAAGGGTAAAAGACAATAAACACATTTGACAAAGAGTGAACCTGCTGTGACTCAGTGGAAAAGGAAGCTTACCACAAAACACAGACTCACCGGAGCGGATCCTTAGACATAACAGGTCTCATTTGGCCAAAGCACCTTCTTCCACATACTGGCTATGTCACCTACATGACAAGTGGGAGAAGGTGCTTTTGGTGATAAATGCAAAGCACTATGTGTGGCGAAAAACTAACACTGCACATCACCCTGAAAACACCATCGCCACAGTCATGCTTGGTGGTGGCAGCATCCTGCTGTGCGGAGGATTTTCATCAGCTGGGGCAGGGAAGCTGGTCAGCGGTGATGAGGAGATGGATGGAGCTAAATACAGGGTAATCTCAGAGGAAAAACTTTGGAGGCGGCAAAAATCTTGAAACTTCAGCGTGGGTTAAGCTTCTAGTAGGACAATAAACCTAAACATCTTGCCAGAGCTGACCGCTTCCTGTCAGGAACTCAGATGGGGCCCAGCATGTGACATAGATCTTAGATCTGGTTAGTCTACAGAGCTGCATGACGTGGGTGCCCCTAGAGCGAGTGGAGACCGAGGTGAACTAGAGTAAAGAGAAACAGAGAAGTGACCGGGACATAGAGTAACTTAATGAAGTTAGGTTAGGACACTGACCAAAGAAACAAGAGACTGAGTGAAATGTGTCCTTAAGTAGGACATACGGCAGTGAGGTAACGAGCTGAGACGGAACAATTTGAGAGCCGAAGTAAGTGTCCCTGGTGTAAGTCCCCTAAGCTTTTAACAGTTTGAAGCTAAAGTCCAGTCATATTGGCAATAGCTATTTTTTTACAAGGATGCAGAACTGCAGAAGGGAAAGAAGGCTTTTACAGACTGTACTGTGATGTTGACCTGGGTGGTGGTGAAACAAACAAGACTGGTGAGGACAGGAACAAGTGAAATGGAAGGAGTAGAGAGACTGTTGGTTAAGATACTCCCTGCTAATGAAACATTTCAGAAGATATGTGCCGCTATCTTATGTACACAGTTGTATGCAAGTTACTGTTGAGTAAAACTATGCTTTTAGAGACGTTGAGGTCTCACTGGCTAACATCTGTTCCTGGCCAACTGAAACCATTCGCATCATGTGGCTGCAAAGGCATATTGCTTCCTTAGAGTTAGGGGTACTTTGCACACTACGACATCGCAAGCCGATGGTAGCGATGCCGCCCCCGTCGCAGCTGCAATATCTTGTGAAAGCCGAAAATTATCGCTACGGCAGCTTCACATGCACTTACCTGCCCTGCGACGTCGTTCTGGCCTGCGAACCGCCTCCTTCCTAAGGGGGCGGGTCGTGCGCCGTCACAGCGACGTCACACGGCAGGCGGCCAATAGAAGCAGGGGGGCGGAGATGAGTGGGACGTAAACATCCCGCCGACCTATTTCCTTCCTCATTGCAGCTGGGACGCAGGTAAGGCGATGTTCCTCACTTCTGCGGCTTCACACACAGCGATGTGTGCTACCGCAGGAAAGAGGAACAACATCGTAACATCGGTCCTTCCGAAATTATGGAAATGACCGACGCTACACCGATCATACGATTTCGATGCTTTTGCGCTCGTTAATAGTATCAAAAAGGATTCACATACTCCGATGTCGACAGCGACGCCGGATGTGCGTCACTTTCGATTTGACCCCACCCACATTGCACCTGCGATGTTGTAGTGTGCAAAGTAACCCTAAGTCTACAAACCCAGCCAGTACCCCATCTTTCATGTAGTGTTCCATGGCGTAGATGACGCAGACCTCACCCATGACTACTGCCCTGTGCCATGTTACACAACCTCCCTGCCGAGTTGCTCCAAAATAGAAGAATTGATGCTGTTTTGAAGGCACAGACCGATCACACCAAAAATTGGTTTGTTTTAGAGTTCTCTTTTGTTAATTTACTTTGCTTTTTGATAATTGATAAAAAAAAACAAAACTATTAACACTTCTATTTTTGATTGTTTTCTTACTTTGCAGCATCTTCTGGATACAAAATATAAAATGATTTAACCCATATGCTAAACAGTGTAATACCAAAAACACGATCAAATAAATGGGCAAAATTGAGATTTTTCAGTTACGCATCTTTCTAAAGAAATGCAAGAAAAAGGTTTCAAAATGTTGTATGTAGAGAACTAGTGAAAACTTTGGACACACTTTGTTCATGCAATGGTTTTCTAAGTCCTTATTGAAATGTGCATATTGTAGAGATAGATTGAAGGCAACAAAAACAAAAGAACACATATTGAAACAAGGAATAGAGAAACACATGTGAAAGAAGTCAGAATATGTATTGAACCCTGGATTCCTCAAAGAACCCCCTTGATGACAGCTCGCCTGGATCCGCACCTCCCACTGCAAAAAGGTTCCACCACCCACTCTCCGCTGAGGCCTCATATGACAAAGAATCTGCTGGGAGGAAAACTTCACTTGATTCTAGACAAAAAATTGTAGACTCATAATAATATTTCACTTCTATGCGAAAATAGGACTCTCACCCCAAGTCGGTGGCAGCAAGTACTTATCCATAGAGCAAAACTTCTTTCCTCAGTCAACTACCTGCCTTCCAGTCCAAAGGACTAGGACGTCACCTAGTGAAGGGAAGAGCCTCCCAGCTTATTCTACTCTTCTCCAACATCATATGGACGGACAAAACTTTACTTCAAACTGCATTATGTCACAGTATGATCAGAACATATTTGGCTGTTGGGTGTTTGGCTTTGTGCCAACCAATGTTAAACCCTTTTTTTGTCTAGTGAAATTCTAATTAGTAGAAATATTACCAGATCATGGAACAGTGAAGACACTACTTTATAGTTAGCCGTCTTATTCCAATTTTTGCCTTTTCAGATGTGTTCTAACATCAGGTGTCAAAATAATTGTAGAAATATACAGTGTGTCCACCCATATCCTGTCCACCGCCATTAACTTGAGAACGGCAGCAGCTATAGGCATAGAAGTGGTGTCTAGGTATAGTAAAGTAGCCATGAGCTACGCAATGAAACACCTATAGCGCCACCTAGTGGAAAACAACGGAGTTAGCATTTTTATCTCGAACGGAATGAGATAGAGAAAAAAAATTACAAAGTTGTAGGGCATCATCAATTCAATACGAATCGACACCTTGCATACAGAAATACTATGATTAGAACGTGTAAAACTCTCAAGGCTTCGGACGTGAAGCGATACCTCATGGAGACCTTCCTACAAGTCATTGTATATGGTGGCTGTGTGGAGTGGCCTCCACGCTCACCTGACCTGACCCCATTGGGCTTCTTTCTGTGAGGTCACATCAAACAGCAGGTGTATGCGACCCCTCCACCAATATTGCAGGACCTACGACGACGTATCACAAATGCTTGTGCAAATCTGTCACCTACCATATTGTACAACGTGCAGCAAGATACATTATGCTGTCCAGAGTCCAGATGTGCATTGCAGCTGACGGTGGCCACTTTGAGCATCAAAGTTAAATGAGCGCCCTATGCGTGACCAGCATTCAATGTTTTTGGGGGTCATGGGTTTCATATCATTGCATTTCTGTATGCAAGGTGTCGATTCGTATTGAATTGATAATGCCCTACAATTTTTTAATTCCCTTTTTTTCTCTATCTCGTTCCATTTTCGAGATAAAAATGCTAACTCCATTGTTTTCCACCAGGTGGCGCTATAGGTGGTTTCATTGCATAGCGCATGGCTACTTTACTATCCCTAGACACCACTTCTATGCCTATAGCTGCCGCCGTTCTCAAGTTAATGGCGGTGGACAGGATATGGGTGGACACACTGTAGATGAATCTGCTAATCTGTGTTGCAATATAAATCCCATACAAGAATGACTTAGACGACACCAACCCTGGCCTCCTCACCACCAGATGCCATTACATAGTATAAGTAAATCAAAACCAAAAGACCATCAGTCCATCAACTGATTTGACGAAAAAAATTATAAGGGCGGGTTAACGGATCTGAAGAACATGGAAAGAATCCTCGGCTCCTACTCTACTTTTCTTAGATTATCCAAAGTCGCCAACCCATATCCAAAACATTTTTAACCAATCAAATCACCACTACTATACACATGTGACCTATTACTCTGACCCACTCCACCCTTTCCTCTCCCCCTCTGTCAAAGTGGCTAACATAATACTAACGCCTTCCGGGCCTACACCCTTAGGCCCCTTTCAGACGTCCATGTTTCTGGTACGTGTGACATCCGTTTTTAACACGGATGCCAAACGTACCCATGTTATTTTCTGGAGTTACACACACGTCTGTGTTTTCACATGGACCATATGACCTCTCGTGGCCCTGCACAAACTAAAGGAGACATGTCCGTTTTTTCTCTGGCAGCACGGGTGTCACGCGGATCGCACACTGATGTGATCCGTGAGACATAAGTGTGACACATACTGGAGAAAACACAGGTCTTTGAAATAAAAAGATTTTCTTTATTCACTGCACCTTGGACCTGGAAGCAGGATCATCGCGGGGACAGCGCTGGGTACAGCATCGCTGGGAACCGCATCAGGGACAGCATCGCCGCACCGCTGGTGACAGGTGAGTATTTAGCAAGCAATATGTGTGCAGTGACGTCCAGGAGGTCATCCGATTTCGCCATGAACTCTGATGAACCCGTGAAGTCACCGATGTGACACCCGCTGTAGCGGGGGTGTCGCAGGGGTGTCATCAAGAGGTGATCAGAGTTCACTATGAACTCCGATGACCTCCTGGACATCATTGCACACACACTGCTTGCTAAATACTCACCTGTTACCGGCGATGTTGTCCCAGCGATGCTCTGGCTTCCAGCTCCTCCGTGCAGTGAATAATCAATGAATATAATAAGCGGCGGTAAGGAACGGGAGACAGCAGAGCTGGAGACAACATCGCTGCATACAGGTGAATATAGAAAATCTTTTAATTTCATAGACCCGTGTTTTCTCTGGTATGTGCCACACGTATGCAAACACAGATGCCACACGTGTGAACACGCATGACAGACGTATGACACACGTATGACCATACCGATGTGTGTGGCTTGTACCTGATTTAAATACGGATGTCTAAAAGGGGCCTTAGAAACACTGTCATGTCTGAGTCTACTCTTAAGCTGGGTTCACACTAAGCGACAGCAACAACGACGTCGCTGTTACGTCACCATTTTCGGTGACGTAACAGCGACCTTGTAAGTCGCTGTTATGATCGCTGCTTAGCTGTCAAACACAGCAGAAGCAGCGATCATAACGTCGCTGTGCTACATGTGCAGAGAGCAGGGAGCCGCGCTAGGTACAGTACACATCGGGTTAATTAACCCGATGTGTGCTGCAGCTACATGTCACAGTGCAGAGAGCAGGGAGCCGCGCGCACTGCTTAGCGCTGGCTCCTTGCTCTCCTTGCTACAGTATACATCGGGTTAATTACCCGATGCGTACTGCAGCCACATGTGCACAGAGCAGGAGCCGGCGCTGGCAGCAAGGGCGGAGGCTGGTAACGAAGGTAAATATCGGGTAACCAGGGAAAGGTCTTCCCTTGGTTACCCGATGTTTACGCTGGTTACAGCTTACCGCAGCTGCCAGTGCTGGCTCCTGCTCGCTTCATTTCGTCGCTCTCTCGCTGTCACACACAGCGATGTGTGTGTCACAGCGGGAGAGTGACGACCAAAAAATGAAGCTGGACATTCAGCAACGACCGGCGACCTCACAGCAGGGGCCAGGTCGTTGATGGATGTCACACACAGCGACAGCGACGGGACGTCGCTGCAACGTCACAGAAAATGGTGACGTAGCAGCGACGTCGTTGTCGTTGTCGCTGTGTGTGACACCAGCTTTAAACTACTCCCATTATGGCCATATTTAGAAGGTAGGAGAGCTCCAAGGGTGAACATCTAAGATAGGAGATTGGGAGATGGGTTCCATAGAGATATGGATACATGAATTCTTTTGTTCATTCCTCAAACCAATTGTTGTAATTTGTGTTTTTATCTTAATTGTATCATTTGCTTTTTATATCTTCATATCTCTCATGTATTTGCAAACACTGTACTTCTGGCTCGTAAAAGCAGCTAATGATTATGATTGATTTATGATAGGATAAAGCTAAAGCTGATAAAATAATCAATATATTTCTTATAGTCTATAATTTTCCAATACATTATATTGTTTGTCGTACAACCGCTTTGCTAGAATCATCTTTTGTAATTTCAGCTGAAGTAACTAAGGCTAAAGCCTACAGACCTCCAACCTTGGGTTGTTCTGTAAGATTCTGTACTAAGAGCTTTCTAATAAGACAAGACGTTTTGGGAGAAACCAGATCTTGGAGAATTAGACAAAATGATTCTTGGAAAATAATTGCTTATATGTTGCTTAGATGTATAAAATTGCTCGGTTTGATCGTCTGTAGAAGCCTCATTGCTTAAATTGCCCGAATTTTGGCTAATAAACTGTTGACTTGAGTGACTTCAGATTTCTCTCTCACCGTGAGGTCTCCATGCTCTTGTATCTCTTTATCTCTATTATTTATCCATTTTTCAATTATAACTCATATTCTAAATACATTTTCTTTTGATTTAAAACACTTGTGAAGACTAAAAAGTGCTTTACACGCTGCGACATCGCTAACGATATATCGCCGGGGTCACGGTGTTTGTGATGCACATCCGGCGTCGTTAGCGATATCGCAGCATGTAACACCTCTGAGTGACCTAAATCGATCGCAAAAGAGGTAAAAATTGTTGGTATTGGAGAGGTCGCTCCAACACCAAAAATCGTTGACAGGTGAGTAGCGAGGTTGTTTGTCGTTCCTGCGGCAGCACACATCGCTATGTCTGACACCTCAGGAACGAGGAAACTTACCACACCTGCGTCCCGCCAGCAATGAGCAAGAAAGGAGGTGGGCGGGATGTTACGTCCCGCTCATCTCCGCCCCTCCTCTGCTGCTGGGCGGCCACTTAGTGACGTCGCTATGACGCAGAACGAACCGCCCCCTTAGAAAGGAGGCGGTTGGCCGGACACCGCGACGTCGCTAGGCAGGTAAGTAGTGTGATGGGTGTAAGCGATGTTTTGCGACACTGGCAGCGATTGGCCGTGTCGCACAACCTACGGGGGCGGGTATGCTCGCTAGTGATATCGGTACCGATATTGCAGCGTGTAAAGTATCCTTAAATCTTTGTTAGGAGCTCAAATTTCTATAATGCAAAAATGGTACCCATAAAAAAGTCAACTCTCCATATAGAAAAAAAAGTTTCTTTGCCGAATTTTTTTTTGTACAAAGTAATAGGTTATAGATAAGGGCGACGTAAACCAATTATTTATTTTTTACCATTTCCTTTTTTTCTCCCCAACAAAATCGCACTGTCCTGAGTATTTCTGTTGCCAGATCATTTTCATTACACAATGAATGATCTTAAAACAAAAAAAAGGAACAATTGAGAAATAGCTTTTTTTCATCTTTCCATCCCACTTTGATTTTTTTCCCCGTTTTTCAGTACATTGTATGGCAAAGTAAATGGTTTAATTAAAAAACACAACTCATTTTGGAATAAATGTAGGAAAAATTAAAGAGCAAAAAATTTAAATTGGCCTCAGTTGGAAAGAGTTACAGGGAACCTGTCAGAAGGGTTTAGACCCACCAATTACCACCAACGATGATGATTTTCTTTCTTCTGGTTGAATCACACAAAACAGAAAAATAATCTGAAATTTGTATTGAAAAGTTAGTAAACATTAATGGGGGAGGGGGGAATTTCTACCAAACACTAAAAATAACCATGTATGCATAGTCAAGGGAGGTGTTTTCGTCTTGGTCAAACCTGGGCACTGCACATGGCACCGTATGCTTCTAGAAGTGACTTGTGGTGACTAGAGATGAGCCACCCTCTAGAGGCTCGAGTTCGGTTCGGTTTCTCGAACGGAGGCCGCGTTCGAGTTCGGTTCGGCGAGCCGTTCGACGAACCTCTCGAACCCCATTGAAACCAATGGGAGGCAATCACAAACACATAAAAACACCTAGAAAACACCTTCAAAGGTGTCCAAAAGGTGACAACCAACTCACAAGACAACACAAACACATGGGAAAGTGACAAGGACAAATACACATGCGAAAACAAAACAGTTGGACGAGGAAAAAGACCAGGAGACACAGATCTATGAGTATATGCAAAAGAACATCGATGGGATTACTGTGCAACTTGGGCCTGGCTCATTTTAGGCTTCCAATCTGGATAAATGACCTGAGCTCACCACGTACGCCTTGGATATCTTGTCGTGTCCCGCAGCCAGCGTTCTCTCGAAACGTGTCTTCAGTGCTGCTGGGGGTTTGCTGACAGATAAGCGCACGCATCTATCCACTGACAATGTGGACAGACTAACATTCATCAAGATGAGGAAGTCAAGGATCACAGAGGACTTTTCTACCCCAGTGTCATCCAGGGGAGGCGAATGTCTAGTGTATTTTTGACAGTGCTTCATGCAAAGCATCTTTTTAAGATTGAAAATGGGGGACAACTGATGCCAGTCAAGTGGTGTGTGTGTGTGTGTGTGTGTGTTTGTGTGTGTGTGTGTGTGTGTGTGTGAGTGTGGCCCAATTTTTGGAAACGAGGGAGACTGTGGTTGGAGTCCCCTTTTTTTAAAAAAAAATGAACCAAGATGAAGACGTCATGGATCAGACAGGACTTTTCTACCCCTGTGTCATCCAGGGGAGGCGAAAGGCAAGTGTATTTTTGAGAGTGCTTCATGCAAAGCATCTTTTTAGGATTGAAAATGGTGGACAACTGATGTCAGTCAAGTGGTGTGTGTGTGGCCCAATTTTTGGAAACGAGGGAGATTGTGGTTGGAGTCCTCTTGCTGTGTTTTACATGATTTTAGAAGGGCATGACATGCCTAAGAGGTTGACTTTCAGCATCTGCAAGCTGTTGGCTACAGAAATGCTGCCTTTCCACCCTTTTTACATAGAGGATTTTCGAGACCTTATGCCCATCGTAGTGCCTCAAGAGCCGATGCCCAGTCACCACTCCTTCTCTAACAAAGGCGTGCCCGCGCTACACCAGCATGTCGCACACAACATAACCGCCTCCTTGAGAAACTTTGTGTGTGACGGGGTGCATTTCAAAACAGATACTTGGACCGGTAAGCATGGATAGAGGCGTTACATGTCGCTGACTGGACACTGGGTAACTATGGTGAGAGATGGAGAAGGGTTTGCTGTACAAGTCTTTCCATCCCCACGAGTTGTGTGTCAATCCTTCCTCTGTATGTAGAAGTTCCTACACTGCCTCCTCAACCTCGTCTAGGTCCTCAACCTCCGCTCAAAACCTGTATTGTAAGGCCACTGGCGTTGTAACTGTGCACAAGGAATCCGCACACCTCCTTACTATGCTGGCAGCAGAGCTCAACAGCATCAGGTGGTCGACTCTTTACTTTGAAATGTATGGGAAATGAGAGTCACACCGCTGAGGAGTTGTGGACGGTAAGCTCTGGAGAGTGAGACCGAGTTTCATCAATAGTTGTCTCCACTCAACCAGCAGCCAGGGAAGGCCGGGTGCGACAATGATGCAAACCTGGGTGCGGCCCTTCGCCGTGACAATGTGACACACGTTTTGAACCTGGTTGTCCAGCAATTTTTAAACCACCATCCCGACATACACGGGCTTCTGCGGCGGCCACACTCGCTATGTGCTCACTTCCACCATTCACACCCAGCAGCTCAACAACTTGCATCGCTACAGAAGTCTTTCGTTCTGGCGTTTCACCGCCTGAAATGCGATGTGCTGACACGCAGGAATTTTAATCTGCACATGTTGCAGCGTCTGTGGCAGCACCGCCGAGCCCTGCTGCAATATGATGTATACCCTGGGCTAACTAGATCCAGAGGTGGTGCAGATCACGCTGCTGTAGTGATGTCAGATCAAGGACCTATGCACCCTTCTTCGCAGTTTACAAATATCGATGAAGATGTTTAGCACTGGAGATGCCATTATCAGCATGACAATTCCGGTCATCTACATGCTGGAGCACACTCTAAATATTATTCGGAGTCAGGTGGTGGGACAAGAGGAAGGGGAGGAAGTACAGGAGGAGTCATATGCGGAAGGGATAACAAGATCTACAAGGTCCAGACGGTCAGCAGCACCAAGGCGGCAGGCATGGGACGGTGGGGGGAGAGGGATTAAGAAAGGCGCGTAGTATCAGCAAAACTGTTGAGGAAGGTGCAGGAGCCCATGAAGAAATGGAGGACAAACTGGTGATGGGCATGGAAAACTCAGCAGATGAGGGAGAGCTTGCTCACATTTTGGTTGTGCAAGGTTGGGGGGAGAGTGCAGAGGAATGAGGCATGATTCTCACCTCTCTACCACCAACACAGCAAGGACTTGGTCCTCTTGGATGCGCAAGACACATGAGCGCCTTCTTTCTGCACTACCTACAACATGACCCTCGGATTGTACGAATTCAAAGTAATCCAGAATACTGGGTTGCCACACTGTTAGATCCCCGGTACAAAACAAAATTTGTCAAAATAAGTCCTGCCATAGAAAGGGACGCACGTGTACAGGAGTATCTGCAGAAGGTGGTACGCAATCTTAGATCTGCTTTTCCACTAAACACCAGTGCTGCACAGAGTGAATCTCAACGCTTTGTCATGGATAGGAGAAAATGGTCTTTTACTTGTCCACATCTGAGGGACCGAGGGCTGGCTGCTGTGCTGAGACGGCGTTGAGTACGGTGTCCCCGCAGAGTTGCACTTTTGGTCATATACAAAATGAGTTGAAAAAGGACAGATGCTG
The DNA here is from genome assembly GCF_048569485.1 of Anomaloglossus baeobatrachus. Taxonomy (NCBI): domain Eukaryota; kingdom Metazoa; phylum Chordata; class Amphibia; order Anura; family Aromobatidae; genus Anomaloglossus; species Anomaloglossus baeobatrachus. The sequence continues at coordinate 37,304,421 of NC_134354.1, read as the reverse complement.
GTGGAAAGGGGAACAGTTGTGTTGGAAAGGGGAAAAAAGTTTGTGTCCGTGGGTTTGGTGATTAAGCAAAAGTAACATTTGCTGAAGAAACACCATCTATTACGGTGGGACTGGCAGATTTGGATAAGGTGGTATATACCATGTTACCGCTATATAAAAAAAATTAAGAAGAAAAGAAAGAGAAAGGTATATATCCCAATCGCCAGTCGGTGTCCACCGTGCTCCCAGATGGAAAAGGAGAGGTTGGCAACTGGAAGGTTTGGTGGAGGATACAGAGCTGAGTGGCTATGAAACTAATAGTAGCCTGAACCGAGTTAGACGCCACTCGGATCTAGAGACTGGGAGCCCTGTTAGCGTCACAGGGTCCACACGACCACCCAGCCCAGGAACTCCCTGTTAACAACACAGGGGCCATTGGGTACGCTGTCCGTGTGCGTAGGGTCCACACCTGTGGACAGCAGGCGCATCAGCAGCAGCAGGCCTGTTAATTCCACTGGGCTGCACTAGTAGGACAGGAACTTCTCTTAACCATTCTGCGTTACCAACTGTGGTGGCGGCCTGCATCGACGCCCTATCCCTGCCTACCTCTGGCCTAAAGCCGCAATGGGTTCAACACATGGAGGTGTGCTCTTTCGGAGCATAATAGAAGACTGCGCACCTCCTTGTTGGCTCCAGCCCCTTTTATAACCTGGGTCCGCCCCAAACCAGGGTGGACCACAATGCACCTCCTGGAGACTAAAGCAGAGTGACACGTCATGAGTGGCATAACTAGCGTCCTATTCGGAACCGCCACTTCAATAATGACCTCATGGCTGCCACGACCCAAACACCTCACCAGTCATCGTCTGACCAACAATAATAAGGTGACAAGTCATAGGGGCGGCCTCTGCAAGCCAGTTGGGAGTGGCCTGGAACATCGTCAGGACACCTGATGCCCTGTGGTCTATATGGTCTATATGGGCCCCCCACATCAGGGGCAGGGCCAAAGACTTCATTACCGGACCTAGCCTCTGATACAGTAACTGCCTGAGCATGCTCAATAGCATGAAATACATTCTCCGAAAAAAGACTATCAGCTTCAGCATGCTGTTTAGGCACAACACAGGACTTGGACCCGGCCAGAAGTCCAAGTACCTGTGCAAAGAGGCTTTTCGCACTAAGTGTGGGAGCATGCGCTGTAGCCCGAAACGAAGACTAAAGCCTGCTTTACACGTTACGATTAAGCATACGATATCGTATGCGATCGTAACCGCCACCATCGTATGTGCGGCACATTCAATTTGTGGAACGTGTCGCACAATCGAGTAACCCCCCGTCACATGATAAGGGGGTTACATACAGAAGACATTTTCAAGTAAAAATAGACAGACTGGTACAGAGGGAAGAGGGCCCTGCCCTTGTGGGATTACATTCTAAAGGATTTTTGGGAGGAGACAGTAGGCGTGGTGTAGGTTGGGCGTCAGGTACGCACGGTGGTCGTGTCATTGAAGGTTATAGTCATTTCTGAACAGATGAATTTTCAGATTCCGTTTGAAGCTTGCGGGTGTAGCAGATAATCTGACGTGTTGAGGTAGCGAGTTCCATGAGACAGGGGAAATGATCTGCACAGATGGCCAGAAGCTTTGTGAGTCGGATCCAGGCCCCGATGAAGAAGGTGCTGAGCCTAATCTACACCCTCATTTCCAAACAGTAAGGCTATGTGCGCACAGTGCGTTTTTCGCGGCGTTTTTGCACGTTTTTCGGGTGCGTTTTTGGCCTCAAAACTGCAGGACTTTGCTTCCCCAGCAAAGTCTATGAGTTTTCATTTTTGCTGTCCGCACACATCTGTTTTTTTTACCTGCGTTTTTGAGTTAAAAAAAAAAATGGACATGTCAGTTCTTTCCTGCGTTTTTCTGCGTTTTCCCCCCATGCAATGCATTGGAAAAACGCAGCAAAGCCCAGAGATCAAAAACGCAGCAAAACGCAGCCAAAAACGCACCAAATCGCTGCAAAAACGCATGCGTTTTTTGATGCGTTTTTTCGACGCAGATGCGTTTTTAGCGGCCAAAAACGCAGCGTCAAAAAGACGCAGTGTGCGAACTTAGCCTAAGGGTAAGTTCACACAGTGCGTTTTTCGCGGCGTTTTTGAGCAGTTTTCGGGTGCGTTTTTGCTCAGAAAACTGCATTACTTTGCTTCACCAGCAAAGTCTATGAGTTTTCATTTTTGCTGTCTGCACAAAGCGTTTTTTTTCAGCTGCGTTTTTGTGGTGCCACAAAAACGCAGCATGTCAATTATTCCCGCGTTTTTCACTGCGCTTTTCATCCATTGAGTTCAATGGGATGTTGAAAGACGCAATGAGAAACGAAAATAGCTGCGTTTTGGTGCGTTTTGGTGCGTTTCTAAGACCAAAAACGCAGCTATAAACGCAGGAGGTGGGTAGTAAAGTGACGTGTACAGGAAGAGGATTCCTTCTGTCAGTATATACAGAAGCGTGAATCCTCCCGGTACCGTCACCGCCGCGTCCACCTCCCGTCCTGGGCATGTATGCTGCCGTGCGGCGCCATGTACAGGCAGGAGGTGGAAGTGGCTGCGAAAACAAAAGTTAACAGTAGAAAAAAAAAAAAAAGTTATACTCACCTGTCTACAGCCTCCCGGTGCCATGCCCGCTCCCATCTCCTCTCACGGTATCGCCACCCCCGCTCCGGCTGTGTGCAGACGGCCGGGAAACCTCCGATGGATGCAGGACCTGGCGATGGATCACCTGATGCAGTCACCTGACGCATCAGGTGATCGTAAGTATCGCGGTGACGCGGGCGCCCGGCCGGTATCAGCGGATGCGTCAGGAGACTTCATCCCTGATTACCGGCAGCTGCTGCAGCGATCGGACAGGATCAGACTCCCGCCCCATCGCTCCAGGAGCTGCCGGTAATCAGCACATAAGTGAGTATTATTTTTTTTTTTTTTTGCACCGATGCATCTGCTGATTGTATAAACGGCTTTTATACAATCAGCTGATGTGTGATGGGATTCAGGCACTTGATCCTGACACATCATCTGATCGCTTTGCCTTCCAGCAAACCGATCAGATGATATTGGATCCGGATTGGACGGCGCGGGACCCTTGACCCAGGATTACTGCGGAGGGGGGGTTCTTTATTTCAATAAAGATGGAGTCACTAATTGTGTTGTGTTTTATTTCTAATAAAAATATTTTTCTGTGTGTTGTGTTTTTTTTTTTATCTTTACTAGAAATTCATGGTGGCCATGTCTAATATTGGCGTGACACCATGTATTTCGGGCTTAGGGCCAGCTATACAGCTAGCCCTAACCCCATTATTACCCAGCGAGCCACCCGGCATCAGGGCAGCTGGAAGAGTTGGATACAGCGCCAGAAGATGGCGCTTCTATGAAAGCGCCATTTTCTGGGGTGGCTGCGGGACTGCAATTCACAGCGGGGGTGCCCAGAAAGCATGGGCACCCTGCACTGTGGATTCCAATCCCCAGCTGCCTAGTTGTACCCGGCTGGACTCAAAAATTGGGCGAAGCTCACGTCATTTTTTTTTTAAATTATTTCATGAAATTCATGAAATAATTTAAAAAAAAAAGGGCTTCCCTATATTTTTGGTTCCCAGCCGGGTACAAATAGGCAGCTGGGGGTTGGGGGCAGCCCGTACCTGCCTGCTGTACCCGGCTAGCATACAAAAATATGGCGAAGCCCACGTCATTTTTTTTGTTTGGGGGGGGCAAAGAAATCCTGCATACAGTCCTGGAAGGAGGATGCTGAGCCTTGTAGTTCGACAGCTGCTGTCTGCTCTCCTGCATACACTATTGGATGGAGGATGCTGAGCCTTGTAGGTCTGCTCCCCCTGACTCTCCCTCAAGCATACAGTCCTGGATGGAGCATGCTGAGCCTTGTAGTTCTGCAGCTGCTGTCTGCTCTCCTGCATACACTATTGGATGGAGTATGCTGAGCCTTGTAGTTCTGCAGCTGTCTGCTCTTCTGCATACACTAGTGGAGAATGAAGAACACATTGAAGAAGGAAATGACATCAGACCTTTTTTTTTGTTCACTGATAAAAAAAACGCATAAAGACGCAGTGAGCAAAAACGCAGCAAACGCACCAAATCGCGGCAAAACGCGTGCGTTTTTTGCCGCGTTTTTTTTTACGCGGGTGCGTTTTTGTGCAGTTTTTGCCGCAAAAAAACGCACAAAAACGCAGCGTCAAAAAAACGCTGTGTGTAATCCTCTTGGTAGAGACAATGGGGAACATGATGAGGAGACACAGATACCTGATTGGAACAACAACTTTACTGTTCGGTCAGGGCAGGAAGAGGTTGTCTCGGAGGACTCAGGACGAGGGGAATGAAAATACACGGTGATTGATGAGGTTGGAGACCACACTTACTGTCAAACCAAAGTCAGCCAGTCGTTGAGGTCAGCAGAGGAGGTGGAGGAGGATGCTACTGACGACGAGGTTACGTTGCGTCTTCCTGGCCAGAGACAAAGTACTGGAAGCACGTCAACAACTGAATCCTCGGCCACAACTCTGCCTCTGAGCATAAGTCATGTTGGCTATGCAGGTCGCATGGGCTGTAAGCCTTGCCTAGCCTGTGACTTTTTGGACATCGCAAAGGATCACCCAAGTCATGGAATCTGTAAGATTTGTCAACAATCTCTAAGTAGAAGGCAAAAACTCACACCTTTGAGTACTTCCTCCATGAAGTGTCACATGGATATGAATTGATAGCGTGAAGGTGTATTGCTCAGCTTAAGCCACTGTCAATGCAACATGCTTATTTGCCGTTCATTGCATGCATTGTTGCAGACTACACACAAGGGGCAGCTGTTTTTTTGGATCTGCCTTTGTCTGTTTGGTCACTATAGCAAAAGCAAATTGGTCTTCGGGTGTGGACTTGGAGATGCTGTCTATGAACAGAAGGAAAAGCTAAAGGTGTGTGTTACAGCAAGGAGCCACCGCGGAAACACTTCGTTCAATTGTGAGGGGAGTCGTGTTGTAGTTTGATGAGGAGCACCGTAACACCAGTGAGCAGCATCCTGTGCCACAGACCAACATTCTTCCAGTGCTGTCTATACTGCTTACCGTGAGAGGAGCGTAAAGTCTGTTTTTATGGCAACTGGACATCACAGTACCCGGGTACGGTAGGCTGTGCCCAGACAATAATGCGGGCACGCAACACTTTGTTTTATTATCAAAACACATATCTGTTTTGTGTAGGCCGACTATATAGACAATACAACTTGCTGCCTCTGCACTGTAAAATTGTCACGTACAGTTTAAAGCATAGAGGGACAGCGACACGTTTGCATTGACTGTTGCTTTTCAAGATTTCCATGACGGTGTTGCAGAACTGTGTGGTTTGCATTCACACTGTTATCATCTGCCTTATCTGTGAGGCTTCAGCTAACAAGGGTATTCGGGGGGGGGGGGGGGGATAATGTGTTTTGTCTATGTTTAGGTAGATAACTTGGAAGCTATTGTCATGCGCCACTGGTAAGTCGCGTTCACACACACACACACACACACACACACGCACAAACACACAATTACTGCTGCTACGCAGAGGGATTAGCAGTTAGTAGGCAACAGAATAGATTGTTCTATTATTTCAATTTTATGCATGGTTCTTAGGGTATGTGCACACGTTGCTTTTTTTTCCGCGCGGAAAAAAACGCACCCTCTGGCAGAGGGGAGAATTGTAAACAATGCTTTTTGAGAAACAACGCATCGAAAACGCATGCATTTTTCATGCGTTTTTCATGCGTTTTTCATGCGTTTTTTTAGGTGCGTTTTTTAAGACTTGTCAGTGTTAATAAAGTTGGTTGAACACAGACCTTTGGAAAAAAAAACCTGTGATGTCATTTCCTTCTCCACATTCTGTTTGGATAAATGGGAGGGCTTGGAATGGAAGGAGCACCATTTGAATTTTGGAAAACTTGAAATAAACTTCGCGCACCAAGCCCCTTAGGTACCTATATGTCAGAAAACCCCCACAAGTGACCCCATTTTGGAATCTGCACCCATCAAGGATTTTATTCAGGAGTATATTAAGCATTTTGAATCCACAGCTACTTCACCCAAAATGTTGCTGTAGCAACAATATTCTCACTTTTAGGCCCGTTTCACACGTCAGTGAAAAACACTGACGTTTTTCACTGGCGTGTAAAACACGCACATGTCCCTCCGTGTGCCGTGAATCACGGCACACATGGGTTGTCTAAGTGCAATCCGGGCTCCGTTCTCCGTGGCCCGTGATTGCACTTAGAGATTAACTCACCTGCACCCGCTCCCGCTCTCCATGGTGCTGATCGCTCCCGCGGTGCAGCATCCGGCCGGCGCTGACCCCCGCAGCAGCTGCTTCCGGGTCGGCTGTGTCGTGCATCATGAATATGCGCGACAATAATGAGCCGGCTCAGAAGCAGCAAGCTGCACGGGCTGCAGAGGACATCGCTGGACGCCGGGTGAGTTAAAATGATTTTTATTTTAAAAGCACGTTTTTTTCTGGCACGTGTTTCACGGATCACACCACTGCGTGGTCCGTGGAACATCAGTGATGCCAGAAAAAAATGGACATGTCTCCGTGCGGCAATCACGCACACGCGGGTACGCCGCATGTAGACACGTACAGTGAAAAATCACTGATGTGTGAGCAGACCCATTCATTATAATGGGTCTGCGTATGTCAGTGATCCTGGTACGTTTAAAAAAAAGCACAAACGTACCAGAATCACTGACGTGTGAAAGGGGCCTAAGGCTATGTGGCCATGATCCAGCGACACGGCGTCTAGTACAGTGTCAGCCTTCCTGCAGCTACCCATGCCCACGATTTGGGTTCAGGCTGCTGTGGAGCTCTATGCTACCTGCAGAGAACACTCTCGTCTCCGCAGCATAAATTGACATGCTGAGGCTCGGGAAGCCACGCTACCGGTCAGTTTATGCTGCGGAGAAAAGAAGCACAGTGGGCATGGGATCTCCAAAAATCCTTCCACTGTGCTTCTACTGCACAACGCAGCGTTATGGACGCAGGAAAAACACTCAGAGCCCATAACGCTACAAACCCTGATTGTGGACACACAGCCTAAAAAGCGTCAATGGATGAAGGGATGTCAAATATATAGAACGTCCCACCCCCGCCTGCATATTCTAAGCTGGCACCTTTAGTACCTTTCATGTGGCACTAAAGGGTGCCTAGCTTAGTATTTATCCAATAAAAAAAAAAAATAAAAAAATGAAAAAAATGGCGTGGGGTCCCCCCTATTTTTGATAGCCAGTCAGGGTAAAGCAGACAGCTGTAGCCTGCAAACCACAGCTGGCAGCTTCATCTTGGCTGGTGATCAATTTGGAGGGCTCCCCAGGCTTTTTTTTTTTTATTTATAAATAAAGAATAAAAAAAAAATAACGTGGGGTCCCCCCAAATTAGATCACCAGCCAAGGTGAAGCTGACAGCTGGGGTCTGGTATTCTCAGGGTGGGAAGAGCCATGGTTATTGGACTCTTCTCAGCCTAAAAATAGCAGGCCGCAGCCGCCCCAGAAGTGGCGCATCCATTAGATGCGCCAATCCTGGCGCTTCGCCCCAACTCATCCCGCGCCCTGGTGCGTTGGCTAACGGGGTAATAAATGGGGTTGATACCAGATGTGTAATGTCACCTGGCATCAAGCCCAGCAATTAGTGATGTCACGGCGTCTATCAGATACCCGACATAACTAATTGACACTAAACAAAAGCAAAAAAAGACAACAAAAAATTTTTTATTAGAAAAAACACTCCCCAAATCATTCCCTTGTTCTCCAATTTAATAAAAAAAATGGGTCCGCAGAAATCCATTTGGATGTCCCACGTCGGCTCTGGACCTTCTAGAATATGGGGGCACGTTCAGGGAACGTATCCCCCATTTTCTAGGAGGGCAGACCCTCCATTTGAGGAGAGTGGGTGCAAAAATCTGCACCCACTCTCCCCGGGTCACAGCTGCAGAGTGCCGAGCAGCCAGCACAGCTCACACTGAACACAGTGCTGGCTGTCAGCTGCTCGGAACATGTGACCGGCCGGCGTCTGCTGTGAAGGAGGAGGGGGCCGCGGGGGATCAGCGCTGCGACCGGACAGGTATGTATGACACCGGGGGGAATAGGGGGTGAGCGGGCAGGGCCTGGGTGCATTTTTCTGTCGCATGTCTCAAGGCACATGCGACAGATAACATAGGAGCAGGGCGGCCGGTGCGCTACTGTGCGCGCGGCCATGTTGGATTTTCGGGAGGGGGGTCGGGGCGGGCACTTTGGCGACACCGGGGGCTTTGCCAGGAAGTGAGGTCAACAGGAAGCCTCTTGACCTCACTTCCAGGTAAATGCCTGCGTTCTGGCGTGCCGACAAAGCCCGCGGACCGCAACAAAAAAGCAGGTCCATGCGGTGTAGCTGCGTTCTGACCCCACATCATTGATTTCAATGGGGGAGAGAACGCAGCCACAACGCACAAAAGAAGTGACATGCTGCTTTTCTTTCCGCACCGATTTTTGGCATCCAAAACGCTGCGGAAAGAAACGCAGCATGTGCACTGATTTTTCAGCTTTCCCATACACTTTGCTGGGAAAGCTGAACGCATGCAATTTGCCACTGAAACGCTGCGGTTCAAAACGCAGCGTTTCCGCGGTAAAAAACGCAACGTGTGCACACAGCCTTATTGTTTGTTTTGGGAAAGTTAAACAATCATTTATCAACACAACTGCCTGGAGTCCTTTTCCTGTTATCATAGTATCATAGTTTTAAGGTTGAAGGGAGACTCTAAAGGCTGCTTTACACGAGTCGATCTATTGTGCGATGCATCGTTGGGGTCACGGATTTTGTGACGCACTTCCGTCATTCGTAACGACATCTCCTCATGTGACAGCTCCTTGCGAGTTCAACCGATGCCTAATCGTTTGAAATTCGGCCATCGTGTACTCATCGTTTAATTCCATAAAATCGGTCAGTTTAGTCTTAATGAATGACACATTGCAAAGTGTGACACCGTGTAATCGGCCATCCTCGTAGTTGTTTGTGACGTCAGTAAACGTTCAGGGCGTATTTGTGGTTTTAAATAATCACGCCTAATCTAATCTGATTGGTTGTAGCAGATGCGTTGTGATAGGTTATTACTGTTATAAAAGACGGCGCTGTAGTCATGATGTGTGAACATTCATCCTTGGCGTCATGCCCAGTGTTTTATAGTGCATTACTCCTAATTTTTCTGACGTTAGTTTTTTCGCTGGATTTTCCGACCTCACTCCTTGTATACCTTTTTTGTGGTAAGTTGTTATATGCCAATCTTTCCTTTTTGGATCAAAATCGACATTTGGCATCATTATAATGTGTGTGTTTTATATAATTTAAGGTAACAGGATGTTCAGCAATGTCGAAACTGACATTTTATCTGTGGGTCTCCTTATGACCGAGATATTGCAGGAGGAGGAGGAAATGGACCAAAATACACGTATGAATCCTCGGCCCAAAAGATTATGGTCACGTCAATGGCTGCTTCGAAGGGATGAGATATCCCACGTGCGTCTAGTGCATGATTTACAGGAACGCAATCCGCATGATTACCGCAACTATCTACGTATGTCGGAAGAATCTTTCTCATTAGTCCTGACGCGTATCAGCCCATACATAAAGCGCAGAGATACTTTAATGCGTAAGGCTGTTCCTGCGGAAGAAAGGTTGCTGGTGACTTTGCGCTATCTTGCCACAGGCCGTAGCCTCACTGATTTACAATATTCTGCCGGTATTTCGAGATCCCTATTAAGTTCATTAATTCCGGAGACTTGTCAGGCAATAATACATGCGTTAGCAGATTTCATGCCTTTCCCCAAGACAACTTCAGAATGGTCTGATATAGCTCATAATTTTGCGACGAGGTGGCAATTTCCCTGCTGTGGTGGTGCGATTGATGGCAAGCACATAAGAATAATTAAACCCCCAAATAGTGGTTCTTTTTTTTATAACTATAAAGGTTTCTTTAGTATAATTTTATTTGCAGTTGTTAATGCAAATTATGAATATTTAACAGTGGATGTAGGAATAAATGGCCGTGTTTCCGATGGTGGCGTTTTAGAACAAATTGATTTTGGAAAGCGTTTATTTAGTTCACAATTACCTTTGCCTCCAAATTCAGGAAATGAAAATAATTTAAATTTTGTTTTTTTAGGGGATGAGGCATTTCCTCTTCAAAGCCATCTCCTGCGTCCTTATCCCCAGACTACTTTGAGTCCCGAGCGTCAATATTTCAATTACCGTCTCTCAAGGGCACGTTTGGTTGTTGAGAATACGTTTGGAATTATGGCAAGTCGGTTTCGTGTATTCTCAACACCAATAAATCTCAAACTCGAATCCATTGATAGTGTAGTTCTTGCCAGCTGTGTTCTACATAATTTTTTACTCAAAAAGGATGCAGCAGCCTACATGCCCCCGGGGTATGTAGACAACATTGGCAGTGATGATTCCGATGTTGTCCCAGGAGTTTGGCGTTGTAGTGATCCACAGTTGCCATCCCTGCCGACACCTCAATCTTTTGGTCGTGTCCGGCATGATGCCATAATCAATCGGGATCGTTTTTGTGATTATTTGAATGCGTCATAATTTTTTTTTTCATTATTTGACCAATTTTTTTTATTTTATTTTTTTTTCATTTTTATAATAGAAAAGGCATTTCTGAACATTAGAGTGTGTTAACAAAGTCGGAGAACATTACCTTTTGTGTAAACTATATTTTTTATTTAAAACAATGAAACAAACATAATTACATTAAAACTTGAAGTAAAGTAAGAAATAACTATCAACAAACAAATTCACTTTGTTATAAATATATGAATACAAATATATTTATAAAATACATACATTACATGATTTCAAAGCATTACAACTTTATTCTATGTTTCACAAATAAACACTGCCATCACTTCCTTTCACTACAAGGCAGGCTGGAATTTTCACTTCCGGTTTAAAAATCGCATAAACAAACATGTCTGCAAACATGCGAGCAACTGTCTGGGGAGATGCAGAAATCCATCTTCTTGTCACCGAAATGGATGAAAGAGACTATGATTGTCTACTTATATCTGAACGTCCAAGGGAGCATAAAAAAAAAGTTCTACGCAAGATTAAGAAATCTCTTCGGAAGAAATTTGGCCTCCACCGCTCAAAAACGCAGATCAGGAAGAAAATGGCTGATCTGAAATATCGTGACAAGCAACGTCTAGCAGAAATTAGAGCACAAAATAACACTACTCGAGGTATATTTTAACAATAAATGATTGGTTTTTTTTATTTGGCACTTTTTTCAAAAAACCATGTGTATAATATCAATCATACATGTGTTTACATAATATGCCATGTTAGTAATTTTTTTTTTCTATAAAAATTGTTTATTTTCTCTTTTTTGAAAGGATCATCACATGTAGCAGACCAAGGGAGCGCAATAAACAATAATCCAGGAACTTCATCAGAACCAATTCCTGTTTTGGATCAAAATGAGGTTTCAGAGCAAGGTTTGTTTTTATTTTAACTTGCCAGTTTTTTTGTTTTTTTTTTAAAAAAAGGAAAAAACCAAATAGTGAACTATTATGTCACTCCCTAGATAACATTGAAGAACATCCTCCTATTGCTGCAACACGTGTTCATGCTGTTGGTTGGACACTCAGCTCTGATTCAGATTCTGCGTCTGTGCAAGTTAGATCAGGTTTTTGTTTATTTTTTATAATTTTGGTTGATAAAATGTATGTTTTTGTTTTAAATATTTTTTTTTTTTTTTAACCAGATGATCGACCAAAGCTTGAAGAAGTGTATCAGTCAGCATGCAGATTATACCAGACAGCACAAGATCATGTACAATTGTTAAAAACATACATGGATGATAATGCATAATTTTGTTTGGCAATTTTAATTTTAAACCGTTTGCAGTCACAACATGTAATGATGTTTTGACCATGTTCTTTTTTTGTACATAAGGCCTAAAAATATTTTGAGAATGGGTATTTAAAACTCTATATAATAAAAAAATTTTGACAAAAAATTTGGTTTTTTTGTTTTTTTTTTAAAGAAAACAACATGACAATTATTTTGTTCTAAACCTAACATTTATTGTGAAATATATACAGCGAAAATTATGTGAGTCTGAAAAAGCAAAATATTTACAGTTTGTAGACAAATATTTTCTTTGTCTTATTTTGAATGCAAATTGCGTATCAAAATTAAAAAAAAAAAAGTAAAAAAAAAAAATTACCGACGCCTTTTGCTTTTAACTTTTCGAGGTGGTGACAGTGCAACAGATTCCCCAAGGGTTGCCACATCAGCAACAACAGATGTATTTTCAGGCAAAAAATCTTCTTTTAATACTGTAGCCGATGTAAGGCGATTTTCTTGTGCCGCATGTAGGACTTGGGCGATGATTCTTTCGGCATGTAATTTTTGATTCTTTTCCAGTATTTTGCAAACATCATCAACATAATGCGCAAATCCAGATACAGGTGGACGGTCATGTTTCTCAAGTATTGACCGACAAATAGACGCCAACTCGTTTCCACGTGACAATAAAGTTGGTCTTCTCATTCTCCTTGGTAATTGCCTTAACAAAGGTCTTGATGTGGCAGGTGTTTGTTCACACGATGTTACAGATGGATTCTGTGAGCTATTTGTAGTTTCCTGCTCTTGAGAAGTGCTTTCAGTAGCATAATCCTACATTTGTAACAAGAAAAAAAAAAAAAAATTAGAAAGATATGTGAACACATTAGAGAGATGATACAACATATTTTGGAACTACAATAATGGAAAAAAAAAAAAACATGTAACCCTTTTGTGTTTACAATTTTTTCTGTTGGTTATTTATGTTGGTACATAAAACAAAATTTCCAAAAAAACAAAAGCAGATCATACAACACCTTAAAAATTGTTTATAAAAAAAAAAAAATAGTGTGTAAAGAAACATTTATGAATAAAGGTAAATATACCAATTGTGTCGCTGACTCGCTGCCAATTGCCCCATTTTCTGACTCCTGAATGGAAAGCATACTTGTTGATGACCTTGGAATCTCTTGATCTCTTGTGAAGTCAAGTAGATCAAAATACCACAGCCGTGGGACATAAAGATCGGCAGTCGCAGCCCCTGAACGTCGTGACTCCTCGACTTTATTTAGTTCCTTTTTATATACAGTGCGTATTCCTTGTATTTTTTTCTTGATCAGATTTACATCCACAGGCTCATTTGGAAAATGGTTTTTAAAGATAGTAATCAGATCCGCATAAGCTGCTTGTTTGATGCGTTTGTTACTATATTCAGGCGATTTAATTTTCCAAAGACAGGTTAATGTGCGATATTTTTCAATGAAATCACGCAAAAATAATTCGTTTTGATGAGCCGTCATCTGTGAAAGATTATATGAGAACATTTTATTTGACACTGTTATAATAAACATGTAATTTTTTACATTTTTAAAAGAACAAAAATGAGAAAAAATAATAAAAAACATTATTATGTTTCAAAAAACATAATACACGATAAAACCTACACAAATAACAATAATAAATAAACATGAAAAAAAAAAAGATTGTGAACGGCTAAATGACACAATAAAGAAACCATACAAAACCAAATTTTACCCACCTTTGGAGGATAGATACTCTGAATTCGTCAAAAACCAGAGCACAAACAAGATTGATGCTAAGGACACATGAGGCAACAAAGACAGGCGCAGAAGCGAAACTATATATATGGTATGTAACCAATCAACCACATTAGCAGAACTGGATTGAGCAGGTCAGAAGAATTCAGGGCGTGCAACAATCCAGACAACGTCACGGAGGGCTGTATAGTTTGCCTAATTACGCCCATACAAAAGACAGATTGACCAAAGGAAAACATGTGTGAAGCCTTTTGGACGTCCGCCATGGCCAATCAATATATCGATGAGCGCTTTGTGGTCGTTTGACAACACTCAACGTGTGACACATGGACAAATACCTATCAGCGATACAAAAAAAAAAAGACTTTGCCAAATAAATCGCACGATGGATTGACTCGTGTAAAGCAGGCTTAAGTCCATCTAGTTCAACCTGTAGCCTAACATGTTGATCCAGAGGAAGGCAAAAAAAACCCAATGTGGCAAACAAGCTCCAATAGGGAAAAAATTTCCTTCCTGACTCCACATACGGCAATCAGACTAGTTCCATGGATCAATACCCTGTCATAAAATCTAATATACATAACTGGTAATATTAAATTTTTCAAGAAAGGCGTCCAGGCTCTGCTTAAATGTTAGTAGTGAATCACTCATTACAACATCATGCGGCAGAGAGTTCCATAGTCTCACTGCTCGTACAGTAAAGAATCCTCGTCTGTGGTTATGATTAAACCTTCTTTCCTCAAGACGTAGCGGATGCCCCCGTGTTCCAGTCACAGGCCTAGGTGTAAAAAGATCTTTGGAAAGGTCTCTGTACTGTCCCCTCATATATTTATACATTGTGATTAGATCCCCCCTAAGCCTTCATTTTTCCAAACTAAATAACCCCAAGTTTAATAACCTGTCTTCGTATTGCAGCCCACCCATTCCTCTAATAATCTTGGTGGCTCTTCTCTGCACCCTCTCCAGTTCAGCTATGTCCTTCTTATATATCGGTGACCAGAATTGTACACAGTATTCTAAGTGCGGTCGCACTAGTGACTTGTACAGAGGTAGAACTATATTTTTTTCATGAACACTTATACCTCTTTTAATACATCCCATTATTTTATTAGCCCTGGCAGCAGCTGCCTGACACTGTCCACTAAAGTGAAGTTTACCATCCACCCATACACCCAAGTCTTTTTCTGTGTCTGTTTTACCCAGTGTTCTACAATTAAGTACATAATCATAAATGTTATTTCCTCTACCCAAGTGCATGACCTTACATTTATCTACATTAAACTTCAATTGCCACTTCTCAGCCCAATCCTCCAATTTACATAAATCTCTCTGTAATATAAAATTATCCTCCTCTGTATTGATTACCCTGCAGAGTTTAGTATCATCTGCAAATATTGAAATTCTACTCCGCATGCCCCCAACAAGGTCATTAAAAAATATGTTGAAAAGAAGCGGGCCCAATACTGACCCCTGTAGTACCCCACTATAAACTGAGACCCAGTCTGAGTACGTACCATTAATAACCACCCTTTGTTTCCTATCACTGAGCCAGTTTTTAACCCAGTTACACATATTTTCCCCTATCCCCATTATTCTCATTTTATGTACCAGCCTTTTGTGTGGCACCGTATCAAAAGCTTTTGAAAAGTCCATATACACAACATCCACTGCATTTCCCTGGTCCAGGCTTGAACTTACCTCTTCATAGAAGCTGATCAAATTAGTTTGACAGGATCGATCCCTCATAAACCCATGTTGATACTCTGTCATAAGGTTATTTTTCTTGATATACTCCAGTATAGCATCTCTCAAGAAACCCTCAAGGATTTTACCAACCGTAGAGGTTAAACTTACCGGCCTATAATTTCCCGGCTCAGTTTTTGTCCCCTTTTTGAATATTGGCACCACATTTGCTATGCGCCAGTCCTGCGGTACCGACCCTGTTATTAAGGAATCTGAGAAGATTAAAAATAATGGTCTATCTATCACAGAACTCAATTCCTGTAGTACTCTGGGGTGTATGCCATCCGGGCCCGGAGATTTGTCAACCTTAGTGATTTTGAGGCGGCGGCGTACTTCCTGCTGGGTTAAGCAGGTAATACTCAAGGGTGAATTTATGGTATCACTGGTCATGTCATCTGCCATGGCATTTTCTTGTATAAAAACCATAGAAAAAAAGTAATTCAGCAGGTTGGCTTTACTCTCATCCACCTCCACCATTTCACCAAGACTATTTTTAAGGGGGCCAACACTATCGCTTTTCAGTTTTTTACTGTTTATGTAGTTAAAGAATATTTTAGGATTACTTTTACTTTCTCTCGCAATGAGTCTCTCTGTCTCAAACTTAGCTAACTTAATTTGCTTTTTACATATTTTATTTAATTTTCTATAATTATATAATGCCTCATCACTACCTACCCTCTTTAATTCTTTTAAGGCTTTTTGTTTTTCTTTTATTGCTTCCCTTACAGCTCTATTTAGCCATAGGGGTTTCCTCCTATTTCTAGCATGTTTGTTCCCATAGAGTATATTTTCTGCACAAGCCCTATTCAGGATGCTCAGAAAAGTCTCCCATTTGCTTTGTGTACTTTTATTACTTAGTACATCATCCCAGTTTATTGTACAAAGATCATCTCTCAACCGTTTAAAATTTGCTTTCCTGAAGTTTAGTGTCCTTGTAGCCCCTCTACTATACATCTCTTGCGTGGTTTTGCTGCATACTGTGGAGCCCACCCTGTACACAAATTAAAATGAAGCATAAGTCGCAATGGGAATTTCACTGTGCTACAATGCGGCCTAGCGGGGCTGTGCAACCACCGCCTGCCCCATCAAGTGCATCTGCGTGCTCTTCATCTTCTGTGACTGTGTGGACAGGAGTCACACATGCTTTTTCACACTGAACTTCCACCCCTTTACCCGTAAGCGGGAGTGTGATTGGCAGGTCGTCACTTGTTTTGGAAGTGGAAACAAATGGTATTGTTGAGCTGTCAGACATCGAGAGAACCAGCATTGGATGAAGGCAACATTATATCCACGCCTGCACCTTCGTCACAGATTGGCTGGACTACCTCCAGTTAATAATTGCGTTCCAGAAATGGAAAGGAGTGTAGAATGCACGTGTGTTGTACCTTGCTTGGCAGCAAAGGAACACTAACTTAATATTCCAGACAATTTTAGGATGGCAGAAAAAGAGTCAGCTCTTTGGGCAAATTAAATAGCGTGGCAAAAGTGGGCAGGTGGGTACAGTGGCCGTGTTCTGTGGGTACCAGGACAGTAAAAGAAGCCTCACTTTCTATCCCTCCTAATGATCAAAGGCAGCAAGGAATTCCCTGAGTTTGCTATAAAATTTGCGTAGCAAAATGTGCAGGAGGGTGTCATGTAAATTGCTTGGGAGTACAACAGACACTTTTTGGATGCCACTAAGTTTCCTCAGTGTTTGCTATTATAATAGCTTAGTAAAAATGAGCAGGAGGGTGGAATGTAGAGGTGCTGGAACTTGCTTGGCACCAGTAGGACACTAATGGAGTACAACAGCCACCTTTTGGATGCCACTAAGTTTCAGCAGTTTTTGCTATTATAATAGCTTAGTAAAAATGAGCAGGAGGGTGGAATGCAGAGGTGCTGGAAATTGCTTGGCACCAGTAGGACACTAATGGAGTACAACAGCCACTTTTTGGATGCCACTAAGTTTCAGCAGTTTTTGCTATTATAATAGCTTTGTAAAAATGAGCTGGAGGGTGGAATGCAGAGATGCTGGAAATTGCTTGGCACCAGAGGGACACTAATGGAGTACAACAACCACTTTTTGGATGCCACTAATTTTCAGCATTTTTGGCTATTATAATAGCTTAGTAAAAATGAGCAGGAGGATGTAATGCAGAGGTGTTGGAAATTGCTTGGCACCAGTGGGACACAAATGAAGTACATCAGCCACTTTTTGGATGCCACTAATTTTCAGCATTTTTGGCTATTATAATAGCTTAGTAAAAATGAGCAGGAGGGTGGAATGCAGAGGTGCTGGAAATTGCTTGGCACCAGTGAGACACTAATGGAGTACATCAGCCACTTTTTGGATGCCACTAACTGGCAGCACTCTTTTCAATTAAAATGGCTTTGCAAAAATGTGCAGGAGGGTACAGTGGCCGGGTTGTGGGTCAGTGTAGAGGAAAGGAAGCCTCACTTTCTATCCCTCCTAATGGTGAAATGCAGCAAGGAATTCCCTGAGCTTAGCTACACAGACGCTGTTAACTGAAGCTGTATACAGCATTTCCACGGACCTGACTGTCACCTATGGCTCTGAGCCAGATGTAATTAGCCCTGACAAGGGCTGAAATAAACTTCTGTCCCTAATCAGTAGAGCGCTGTGTGTAGAGCGTACACAGCAGGACCGGCGACAGGAGCTGCGTGAGCGGTGACTGACACCCAGACGCAGAATGCAGATAACGGCGTCCTGAGGGAAAATGTCCGTATTTATAATGCAAGGACATGTGACATTTACAGCCTATGACACATGCCCTTGCTTGTCTGGCAAAAAGACCACTTAGCCGTGTGTTTGTCTGGGATTGACCTGCATCCTGGCCTGCCCCACTACACGCGCGCTTAGGGAAAAAAATGGCGATCGGCATTTTCTCAGCAACACAGATCTAAAACCCGTCCCCCCCACACACTATACGCTAAAATTTGATAATAGTGTGAATCACAGACTGACTCACATTATTACAGTGAAAAGCCAGCTAGTAATTAGCTAGGCTTTTTGCTGATAGAACCGTTCTCGAACGTAACTCACGCTGCCAAACTTTTAGCAAAAAGCTCGAGTTCTAGTTCTATCTAGAACACTCCCCAAAATCACTCGAACGCGAACTGGAGAACCACGAACCGCGCTCAACTCTAGTAGTGACTGGTGTCACAGTGGGCTTTTGATTTTTGTTCTCTTTACAGCATTTATCATGTATTTAATTCATTTTATATTTTGATCGGTAAAACATTTATAGACAATAACAAATATTCCTTTTTATTTATTTTTTTAAATGAGTAAAGAGAAGATAATTTAACATCTTTTCTTTTTTTTAGCTTTTAAAAAAACGTTTTTTAAATGTATTTCTTTTTTATTGTTTTAGTGGATATGACCTTTATGTATAATAATTGCTTTTAAAGCACCTGTAACAACCAGAACTATAAAATGTAGACATTATTTCTCGTGAGTAATTAATAATATAAAAAACTCAAACAATGCACCAGTAAGGCATTTCTTTCTTCCTCCCACCCTCCAAAAACAGATTTAAAATTAATCAAAATGTCTGCTGTACCCAAAATAACACCAATGAAAAGTGAATACAAGTTATCACCACATTACATGCACTCTGTGCTCTTAAGTGGGTGACTGTAAAATATTTATCCATGGAGATACAAAATAAATCTACTACTACTAGTATATGATGGTGAATGGTCCAGTTTATTACTGGTAAAAATAATCTTAGGTTCCTCTGTAGCACTAGTGGTGTGAGCTCCACTGAGGGCAGAGGGTGATAAGTTGCCATTTTCGTGTTGTGTTTATCCATCGGCACTCAGGAGAGGAAATACCCCTGTGGGGGAAACCTATAGGGAACCATGGCCTAAGGATAAGTGACCTTCCCTGGGGGCACGAGGCAACATGTCATCCAGAAATGCTGGTCCGCGGTCATATTATTGACTCCTGGTAGGATTTTCATGGTCTGAAAAGAATGTGTTCTGTTATTGTGCCTGTTAGGCTGTCTGTGGGAGTGTAACACCCTCAGTGGTGCTCAAACCAAAATTCGTAACAAATTCCAATCATGTTAGAAGAAGAAAAGGTTGGTAAGAGGTTGGGACCTGTTGAAACGCGAGGACACGCGCAAACGGCCGCCATCGTCCACAGCACCCCACATTCTCCTTGCCACTGACTTTTAACATTGAAATAAAGGATTGGATTTATACCCAGTGAGATCCAACCTTTTCTTCTTCTAGCATGCCAAGGCCATTCACCTGGTAGCCAGTGGAAGTGTCACCTTAGGAACGGACAGGTGTTATCGTATGGAAATCTGGGGAGTGAAGGCGGATTTATACCAAGGTGTTACTCCCTGCTTGATCTGTTATGAATAAAACAGAATAATGGAAGACATTTTTCAAAACTGTAGCCAGGAAGAGTGAAGCAGTGAGCGATAGTCACCAGGAGCTCAGCCTGACGTGTATCTGCACTGTACACCTTTATCTATAATAGCTGGAATTGCTGTACCTGTAACCACTTAAAACTATAGCACTTACATATTATCTCTCCTGCACAAATGAAAACCCCCCAAAACACCAGAAAATCCATTTCTTCCTTCCTTCACCCCTCCAAAAACAGATTTAAAAATTGACCAGACAGTTTGATATAATCCAAAATGGTATCAGTGAAAAGTGTATACACGTTACCACCACATTACATGCACCCTATGCTCTTAAGGGGTGGATTGTAAAATAGTTATCCATGAAGATATAAAATAAATCTACTACTACTAGCACATGATGGTGAATGGTTTTGTTTATTGCTGTTAAATATCTTTTAAAAATCTTAGGTTCCTCTCTGTCACTAGTCGTGTGAGCTCCACCGAGGGCAAAAAGACTATAAGTTGCCATTTTCTTGTTGTATTTATCCATCGGCACTCAGGAGAGGAAAAACCCCCTGTGGGGGAAACCTCTAGGGAGCCATGGCCTACGGATAAGTGCCCTTCCCTGGGGGCACAAGGCAACATGTTGTCTAGTAGTGCTGGTCCACGGTCATATTATTGACTCCTGGTAGGATTTTCATGGTGTACAGCTCAATGGCCTAAGGATAAGAGCCCTTCCTTGGGGTCACAAGTCAGCATGTTGTTTTGTAGTGCTGGTCCACGGTCATTTTATTGACTCCTGGTAGGATTGTCATGGTCTACAGCTCCATGGCCTAAGGATAAGTGCCCTTTACTGTGGGCACAAGGCAACATGTTGTCGTGAAATGCTGGTCCACGGTCATATTATTGACTCCTGGTAGGATTTTCATGGTGTACAGCTCCATGGCCTAAGGATAAGAGCCCTTTACTGTGGGCACAAGGCAACATGTTGTCATGAAATGCTGGTCCACGGTCATATTATTGACTCCTGGTAGGATTGTCATGTTGTACAGCTCCATGGCCTAAGGATAAGTGCCCTTTACTGTGGGCACAAGGCAACATGTTGTCGTGAAATGCTGGTCCACGGTCATATTAGTAACTCCTGGTAGGATTTTCATGGTGTACAGGTCCATGGCCTAAGGATAGGAGCCCTTCCCTGGGGTCACAAGTCAGCATGTTGTCTTGTAGTGCTGGTCCACGGTCATATTATTGACTCCTGGTAGGATTGTCATGGTCTACAGCTCCATGGCCTATGTATGGATAAGTGCCCTTTCCTGTGGGCACAAGGCAACATGTTTTTGTGAAATGCTGGTGCACGGTCATATTATTGACTCCTGGTAGGATTTTCATGGTCTCCAGCTTCTTCTTGTATTCAGACACTGCAGATGCAGCAACAACCCCTAGCCCTGATTATGGTGGGGCAGAGGAGTGGATATGGCTGCACTGCAGGTCACGGCCCTCGGGATACTCATAGTTCTGGTGGAATAGGAACCGGTGGACAGCGGTTCTTAGAGCTGTTCACTTCCAGCGTTTTACCCTTCTCCAGATCCTGTGGAAGGCGTCCCTCACAATACTGCCAAATGTCCTGTCGGGAGAGATAATAGGTTAGAAAGGATTCTTATATCAGAATAAGACACATGAAATGGGGCTGTCCTGAGGGGAAACCACCTGCAGTTTAAAAGCAAATGGATTCCACATTAGACTCTGTTGACAGATCCATAAAGTTATGGAGGGGCCTATGAAACCCCCCTATCCCCGTCCCATTTACACTGACTCACCTGCGATGGGGTTTTACAGGTTTTGGCATTGGTTTTATGACCTTCCATCCATCACTGGCAAATGTAAATCCACAGAAGAGTTGTTGATCTTCTTCAGCTATTGGTGGTTTCATGGGTTTGATGAAGGACGGGACAGGATTCATTTTACATAATGTCATCTCTTCTTGCTGCGGAGGGAAGATACAAGAATCAGTATTCATAAAGAAGAAACACAACAGAAATGTACTTGTGCCACTATCTTCTCTGGGTCATTTACTTACAGGGGGTAGCTGGAATGGTGGACACGCTCTGGCTTCCTCTACAGCTGTCCAGTTAATCTCTGTAAAGAATGGATGATCCCTGATATTATCCACAAATTTTTGCCGACTTTCTGGTGACTTATCCAGGAGCTGGGAAGATATAATAAAGAAGATTATTCAGTCTCTAGTCATCCTCCATTTTCATTGTGTATTTCATTACATGTATCCACTCTATTACTGAGATGTGTCTTTATACTCACCCCCTTAATGATGGCTTTGAGTTGGGGGTCCAATTTCTTTGGGAAGAATGGTTCATCTTTGACTATTGCCATAATGGTGGTCCAATCAGATTTACCTTTATAGAATGGATGTCCACCAATAGCCATCTCATATAACACCACACCAGCAGAGAACCAGTCCACTGCTGTGTTGTAGGGCTTCTGTAGAAAAATCTGTGAAGACATGAAAAAGACAATAAAAGCTTTGTCCAGCCAGCAGAAGACATGGAGATGTCCAGCCTTGTACACAAGGATAACTCAGGAACATGTAGATAATTCCTCACCTCAGGAGCCCTGTATATATAGGTTCCAACACAATCTGAAGTCTTTGTATCGCCAAAGATGTTCATTGCGGCAAGACCGAAATCAGCAATCTTCAAGTGACCGGTGCTGTCCAGTAAAATGTTTTCTGGTTTTAGGTCTCTGATAAAGGGAAGAGTTTATAAAATGTGATAATTGTTATATTAGCCGGGCTGATGATGTATTATGGCCTGAAATATCAAGTCTCTACAGGGGGCATGAGGATGAGGGTATAGAAGTGTTTATACCAAGTCTACAGAGAAGAAGACATGCTGCACCTACCTGTGTATGATGCCTCTGGAGTGGAGAAACTGCAGCCCACAGATCAGCTCAGCGGCAAAAAATCTAATGAGAAAAAATGATAAAGGAAACAACATCCATCATTTCAACCACTAAACTACGAGACTAATAATGACATAAAGCCGGAATGTTCTTAACAACGATCATCTTCATCTAATGTATCCATGTTCTGTCTTACCTGGTGGCTGGAATGGGAAGTGGGGCATTGCGTTTCAGGAATTGTCTAAGGTCTCCTCCACTGAGATATTCCATGACGAAGAACACATAGTCCTATGATAAAACAGAGGAGATAATAGGTGTTACTGGTATAGTCTAGATAAAGAGCACTGGTGGTAATGTTATAATACATACAGTGCCTACAAGTAGTATTCAACCCCCTGCAGATTTAGCTGGTTTACACATTCGGAATTAACTTGGCATTGTGACATTTGGACTGTAGATCAGCCTGGAAGTGTGAAATGCACTGCAGCAAAAAAGAATGTTATTTCTTTTTTTCTTTTTTTTTTTTAAATTGTGAAAAGTTTATTCAGAGGGTCATTTATTATTCAACCCCTGAAACCACAAGAATTCTGTTTGGTTCCCCTAAAGTATTAAGAAGTATTTCAGGCACAAAGAACAATGAGCTTCACATGTTTGGATTAATTATCTCTTTTTACAGCCTTTTCTGACTAATTAAGACCCTCCCCAAACTTGTGAACAGCACTCATACTTGGTCAACATGGGAAAGACAAAGGAGCATTTCAAGGCCATCAGAGACAAGATCGTGGAGGGTCACAAGGCTGGCAAGGGGTACAAAACCCTTTCCAAGGAGTTGGGCCTACCTGTCTCCACTGTTGGGAGCATCATCCGGAAGTGGAAGGCTTATGGAACTACTGTTAGCCTTCCACGGCCCGGACAGCCTTTGAAAGTTTCCACCCGTGCTGAGGCCAGGCTTGTCCGAAGAGTCAAGGCTAACCCAAGGACAACAAGGAAGGAGTTCCGGGAAGATCTCATGGCAGTGGGGACATTGGTTTCAGTCAATACTATAAGTAACGTACTCCACCGCAATGGTCTCCGTTGCACACGAGCCCGTAAGGTACCTTTACTTTCACAGCGTTATGTCAAGGCTCGTCTACAGTTTGCTCATGATCACTTGGAGGACTCTGAGACAGACTGGTTCAAGGTTCTCTGGTCTGATGAGACCAAGATCGAGATCTTTGGTGCCAACCACACACGTGACGTTTGGAGACTGGATGGCACTGCATACGACCCCAAGAATACCATCCCTACAGTCAAGCATGGTGGTGGCAGCATCATACTGTGGGGCTGTTTCTCAGCCAAGGGGCCTGCCATCTGGTCCGCATACATGGGAAGATGGATAGCACGGCCTACCTGGAGATTTTGGCCAAGAACCTCCGCTCCTCCATCAAGGATCTTAAGATGGGTCATCATTTCATCTTCCAATAAGACAACGACCCAAAGCACACAGCCAAGAAAACCAAGGCCTGGTTCAAGAGGGAAAAAATCAAGGTGTTGCAGTGGCCTAGTCAGTCTTCTGACCTTAACCCAATTGAAAACTTGTGGAAGGAGCTCAAGATTAAAGTCCACATGAGACACCCAAAGAACCTAGATAACTTGGAGAAGATCTGCATGGAGGAGTGGGCCAAGATAACTCCAGAGACCTGTGCCGGCCTGATCAGGTCTTATAAAAGACAATTATTAGCTGTAATTGCAAACAAGGGTTATTCCACAAAATATTAAACCTAGGGGTTGAATAATAATTGACCCACACTTTTATGTTGAAAATGTATTAAAATTTAACTGAGCAACATAACTTGTTGGTTTGTAAGATTTATGCATCTGTTAATAAATCCTGCTCTTGTTTGAAGTTTGCAGGCTCTAACTTATTTGCATCTTATCAAACCTGCTAAATCTGCAGGGGGTTGAATATTACTTGTAGGCACTGTATAATACTATGGTAGTGACCTAGAAGAACATTGCACACAGATGGCCATATAGACAGGCATTGATAGAATATATAGAATACTCAGAGCCAGGGGCGTAATGATAGCGGTCACAGAGATCACAATTGCGACCTGGTCCGGCGACCACCATGCAGAGAAAGCAGCAGCCGTCTCCTCTCTGTGAGAAAGGAGCTGCACTGTAATAGCAGACCACGCAGTCGCTATGGGGCCTGTGAGTCAGGGGGGCCCGGTGCCAGCGTCCTTGCCTATCATTGCACGAAATAATGACGAAGGATGGAGCAGAGCACTCCTCTCCATCCTTCATCATTCTCGCCCTGTGCCTGCCGTTGACATCTCAGTACAGCTGAGTCTCACTAAGACTGCAGAGACACTGACCGGTGCAGTGGGGTAACAAGGAGAGGTGAAGATGGAGCAGCGGGGAAATGAGGGGAGGTGAGGACTTGTTTATTTTTTATCATTGAGTACACGGTGGGCAGAGGCTCATGGGAGTGCATTCAATGGTATGGGGCCTACATAGTATAATATGATGGACACCTTATACATAGGCTATATGGGGGCATTATAATACAATGAGTCTAGTAGGGTGCATTAAATGATATGGGGGCTGCATAATATATTTGAAGAATTATGGGGGAGCATTATAAAACTTGGAGGACTATGAGGGTGCATTATAATATATGAAGGGTTATGTGGGACCCATTATACTTTATGGAAGGCTTTGTGGGGGCCATTATAGTATTTGAAGGGCCATTATAGTATTTGGAAAGTTATATACGAGAGGGACAAAGATAAAAGCTTAGGATGGGAAAGATTTGTGCTGAGGGAAAAAGGCTCTGCTATACATCTTTCCCTCAGCACCAAGCTTTCCGGTGCTTTGCTCTGATAGCATGGAAAAGCTGGGTGCTGAGGGAAAGATGTATATCAGAGCATGTAATATTATGGTAGTGACCTAGAAGAACGTTGCACACAGATGGCCATATAGATCTGGCCTTGATAGAATATATAGAAGACTCAAAGTTGTTAGATCATCAGTCTCTTACCTGGGACTGGAAGGTGGAAAAAGCCCGAGTAATGAATGGACTCTTCCTAGTCATCTCCAGGACTTGTCGCTCTATCAGGATTTTGTCTCTTGACTCTTCAATTATGAACCTCTTCTCCACCATCTTCACTGCCACTTGTTTTTGGCAGGCCTTATGTGTGGCCAACATGACCTGGAGGATACAGAGCATTAGAACTGGATGAAAGGCCTGTCCTGCCATGAGACAGGAGGAGAAAATGTGAAGCAGTAACGTTCCTAGAGCCATATTACTGCTCCACATCACACACATGAAGAAAATGTCACCACAATTCCTAATACTTACTTTACCAAATCCGCCTTGTCCAATGGTTTTATGGAAGGTGAAGCTCTTCAGTCCAGTCACAATGATGGGGGATTCAGCTGGGGTTGTCCCTAATGGAGAGAGGAGAAATTAGATGTATTATTCCTATATTATGCTAATGTGGCCTCCTATAGCAATTATAACATGGGGTAGAACAATATTAGGGGGGTATCAACGAGAAAAGGCACAAAAATCACAATAGTTGGCGTATTCTAAAGGTTCACAAACCTGTCAATTACTACATTAGGGGCTGTTGGCTCTTGGGGTCTTAGATCTGCACTCACCTGACAGCTGCTCAATGTCTGCTTTGGGGGAGACGCTGGATCCATCATCAGCTTTGTCCCCCATCGCTTCTCCCCTTTTCCTCTTGCTCACGATACTCTCCTGTATCGGGCTTCCAGGTCTCTTTGAAGCCTTGATAAGGCTTTGGTTGGTGCCATCTTTCTCACTCTCAGATGATTCTAGTTTTCTTTTTTTTGGCACCTCATCTATGCTTTCTCCCTTTCTCTTCCTCAAACTCTCCATATTCAGCTCCATAGATGAAATTCTGTGCTGAGGAAGGTCCTGTCCACCTCTGGAGCGCTCCCGGATGGCGCCTGGAACTGCTCTTCTAACAGGCCTTCTAGTAATCGGTATTATATTTTATATAAAACCAAAATTTGCTAAGCGCAAGTAAAAATCGCCTTCACTCACTAAGTGATGAAAACAAATGGACGATATTCAGGCTGCAGCGACATTCTGATGATTGTTCTATGACATCACAGGGGCATTGTGACATCATCACATTCTAAAGGTCACATGACATCAGAGTGACTTGAGCCTGGCCGTGAGGTCTGTGTTCTTCAACAGTTATTATTAAGTCTCTTTATCATTTATTAGTCTCCATTTGAGCCCATAAAACTCCAAAATAAAAGTTTTCAAATACAAAAAAAAATAATTTAAATTAATTTATCTTTCTTTTACATTTTTTTTTTACACCATTTATCACTTAGCTTGTATATTGTAATGTAAATAGTATAAAAAAATTAATGTAAGGGGGTAATAAAAGCGCTGCTGAGTATGATAGACAGGAAAAATATCATCATGAGAAGTCAGTAAAAGAATAGGGGTGATGCGTTTCAGTATGGGACAGATGTCTTCATCAGGTCATGCTTGTATGTTAGCAGTACAACAGACAGAGATTAAATGGACAAAAAAGGAGGGAAAAGAGTTACACCCGGACATCATGGAGCTTAAAGTTGCCTTTGTGAGAAATCCCCTTTATTGTAAATGTATCCTATATAATATTAGTTACAGGGGGTCACCTAATTCAGAAGATCTCACCTGTATGAATATAATGTTCTCTGAATCTCTCATGTGGTCACTAAGGCTTGATCACCGCTGTGTCTGTCACTGAGCGGCAGCCGATCCTCCTGACCCCAACTCACTGCTATGAGGCCATTGACTTTATGTCAGGACAACCACGGCCGCTCTGTGCTTGGGCAGTGACAACCAGATGTGTGAATATGGCCTAAAGGTCATATATATGTATATGCAATGGTAAAACATTACAGAAACACTATTCCTCCTATATCTAGTACCAGCTTACACTAATAGAAAGCTCAGAGGAAACATTGTGCACATCTACCATTTCTATTCAGACTTATTTTATTAAACCTAGAATCGAACAATATGTTACAAAGGAAGTTTCTTTATTGAAAAATGAACGTACAATAAAAAATGCATAATAAAAAGAGAATGATGGAGAACCAAACTAATAGCCATGTAAAGTGCAGGTGCACTAGTAGCAGCGGTGCGTTATAGTGAAGTTTTTCCTGTAGCAATAATTCTAGCAATAGTAATGATATAAGATAGGTGGCCTGGACGGCAATGTGAAGAGACGTGTTTGTGGAGCTCTCCTGCAAACACCCTTGATAAATCCCTGAATACCGCTGTTATCACTGCCTCAGCCGGCTGTCAGGAAGATAAGGTGGTGAGGACTTGTCTGGGGTGAGTCTGGTGGATGCAGAGAGGTGCCATGGTCCGTCGCAGGCAAAAAGATAATGGAGGCGGGAAAGTCCCCAGCTCTCAAGATGGTGTCATGATAAGGCAGGAAGCTGAGAAAGTTAATGCAGCCTGTCAGGAGAGGATGCAGATCGCTGCAAGGCTGGAGAAGTTTGCCTGGACTTCAGAGAAATCACATCAGCATATAGATAACAGAGGTGAGAAAGGAGAGGAGGGAGAAGATAATGCCAGCTCTGATGATATGGGGGATGGTGAAAAGCAGCAAGATAAGACAGGAGAAGTGGAGAAAACACATAGTGCAGAGGAGGCTCCAGAAAACCCCACTTTAAAGGACGTTTTTGCAGTGGTGTCTTTTTGTAAAGAAGCTCTGACTACCCTGACAAAGCAAGTTAAGGGATTACAGGCAGAGGTTGCTGACATTAAGAAAGACCTCAAGAAAGCAGATCTGAGAACAGCGGCTGTGGAGGAGAGAGTGGGGATAACAGAGGATCATATTACAAAACTACAAAAGTCTGAAAAAACGTTTGCACAGCAGATAGCTGAAATCACGGCAAAAAATGATGATTTAGAGAACCGCTCTAGAAGAAATAACATCCGAATTGTCGGCATCCCTGAGAAAGCGGAAGGAAGAAACCCCACTGAATATGTAGAAGACTGGCTCAGGGGGAAAATGGGTGCTAATGTCTTATCCAAGCTCTATGCCGTGGAACGTGCACACAGAGTCCCGATGCAGCCACAACCAGCAGGCAGGGGCCCTCGCACTATGCTAGCCAAGCTCCTCAACTACAGAGACAGGGACACTATACTGCGAAAGGCAAGAGACATGGAGGATCTTATGATTGACGGCCAGAGAATTTCCATATACCCGGACTACTCCATTTCTGTTCAAAAGCTACGTATAACTTTTACAGGAGTAAAGAGGCGCCTGCGAGAGATGGGGGTGCAATACTCAATGATGTTCCCAGCAAAGCTAAGAGTGATGGCGTTGGAGCGGGTGCACTTTTTTACAACTCCGGAGGAAGCCATGCAGTGTTTGGACGCAAACGAAAAGCGGATCCGTTTGAAGGAATGAGCTGACTGTCTGAATCTGCAGTGTGTTGGAGAAGGCCGGCTGAGGCTCTACGACATCCTTAGGAGCTTACAGGGGACCCTTCTTGTTTTTTCTTTCTTTTCTCCCCCCTTTTTTTTCTTTCTTTTTTTCTTTTTCCTCCTTCCCTTTGGGATTGAGGTAGTATGCAGGGGGAATGTGAAGGGTTTGATGTGAGCTTCGCAGGACATGGGGACTGCCTAATTAGGCGCGGTGGTGGTATTTACAATTTGAGATTCCAGTTTAATTACTGTTCGCCATTTTATTGTTATATTGGTTGAGTGGAATATGATTATACATAGACAGGGTGGGAGTGGAGAATTGTTGGAAAAGGGACGAGTTTTAAAATGTGCCAAAGAGGGGAAGGCGAGGGAGGTAGGGGGGAATTTAGTAGGGATTATGGACCAGGTTTGGAAAACCCGATGCTTCACGGGAGTACTCGAAAACAGGAAGTGGTAGGGAGCAGGAGGGGAGGGGAGCAGGGGGGGAGGGGGGAAAGGGGTAGGGTGGAGGCAGCATGGGGAGATACTACAAGGTTTGATGGTTTTACTGGGTGGGATAATGGGGGATAGAATTAAGGTGTTGAGTTGGAATATTAGAGGGTTATCAGATAGGACTAGGAGAGCGGCATTAATTAAATATGTTCAAGACCAGAACCCGTCAGTAATATGTCTACTAGAAACGCATCTCACAAAGGAGACAACACATGTTTTAAATAGGAGATGGGTGCAGAGGGCCTATCACTCCACCTTTTCCAACTATGCAAGGGGTGTATCACTGCTGATCCATAACTCTGTGCAATATGAAGAGATAGAAGTGTATGTGGATAAAGAGGGACAGTGTGTGGCCGTCAAGTGTAAAATATTTGGCAGACTCATGTGTATAGCTGCAATATATATACCACCTCCATATAAGTGCACCAAACTAAGGGAGATGAGGGAATTCTCTGAGAAGGGGGGAGTAATCCCTTTTTTACTGGTGGGGGACTTCAATAATTTGATAGACCTGTACTGGGATAGGAGTAGTAGACCTCCAGGTATCCAGCATAGTTGTATGACTTCGTTTGGCACTCTTATTGGGGAACTTGGAATGGTGGATGCCTGGCGAGTGAGGAATGGGAGGGTATCCTGCTTCTCTTGTTATTCGGCTTCGCATAACACTCTGTCCCGCATTGACATGGCTCTAGCTAGTGATCTGATGGATGCAATGATAGGCGACGTGCAATATCTGACAAGAGTGATTTCAGGTCATAGCCCAATTCTAGTGTCCATACGACGGGGGACCCTGACAGGGGGAAGGAGGGGAGAGTGGAAGCTTCATCCAGCATGGATCCGTCATATTAATATGGGGAATATAGAACGGGATCTTGGGGATTTCTTTATCCACAACGAGGGTAGCACTGGTCCGCTGGTGGTATGGGATGCGATGAAGGCATACCTCAGGGGGCTCCTGTTCAGGGATATCTGTAAACGTAAAACACAGACGAGGCAGGATGAGAAAAATAGCCTGGAGGCCTTAGATAAGGCAGAGCTGGAAGCAATCCGGAGTACTACTACGGACACGAAGCAAAATCTTAGGCAGGATATCCTCATCCTCAGTGACCTGTGTCCCCTCCACTGTGTCCATACTTTTGGAGAAGGCAGTAAGGAAGCAGGCGTTCCAAAAATTGCATTTTTATGAGGAGGGGGAAAAAGTTGGTCATCTATTATCGGTCATAGCTGCAGCTCAAAGGAGTAGCTCATTTGTGCATGGTATGGACACAGTGGAGGGGACACAGGTCACTGAGGATGAGGAGATCCTTGGGGTCTTTAAAGATTTCTATTGCACGCTATATTCTTCTATTGGAGAGATGAGGGTGGAAGAGGTGGACTCATTTCTTGAGTGAGGTGAGCTTCCTGTGTTTTCTGTGGTGGATAGAGATAAACTGGAGTCACCTATTACTATTGATGAACTGGAGGGCGCTCTGCATGGCATGAGCAATGACAAGGCACCGGGAGCAGACGGGCTACCAGTTGAAATTTATAAACAGTTAGAAGAAATCCTATTACCCAAACTATTGAAAGTCTTTGAGGTGGCGGAGGGGGAAGGTGTATTGCCTGAATCTATGAGAGAAGCAATAATAGTAGTAATTCCTAAGGAGGATAAAAGTCCGAGGCTTCCAGACTCATATAGACCCATCTCGTTATTAACAGCGGACGTGAAGCTTCTGGCTAAGGTGTTGTCAAACCGGCTGACTGGAGTTATATCTAACCTAATACATATGGACCAATCAGGGTTCATGGCCAATAGGTCGACAGCTGCTAATATCAGGAGATTGTACCTTAATCTACAGTTGCCGCCTGACAACCCTGGCCGGAGGGTGATCGCTTCGCTAGATGTCCAGAAAGCGTTCGATAGTGTTGAGTGGGGGTATCTGTGGAAAGTGTTGCAGCATATGGGTTTTGGCCCACGGTTTGTAAAGTGGGTGCAGCTGTTGTATAATAGGCCTACTGCTAAAGTTAGAGTTAACGGTATGACCTCCTCAGCGTTTGAGTTGCACCGGGGAACGAGACAGGGCTGCCCACTATCGCCGCTCCTATTTGCTATTGCAATAGAGCCTCTGGCGGCGGCCATTAGGAAATCAAAGGAGATCCATGGATTTAAGTATGGGCATTTAGAGGAGAAAATAGCTCTTTATGCTGACGATTTATTACTTTTCTTGGGGGATCCATCAGCCTCATTGGATCATGCCATGCAGATAATAGAGAAATTTGGAGAAGTTTCGGGACTGACCATTAATTGGTCTAAATTGAGCCTCTTTAAAGTGGATGGGGAAGTAGCCTGGACAAATGAGGATACTGGGGCTAACAAATTGAAGAATGTGGATGAATTTAAATATCTAGGTATCCAGATATCTCTGCCAGTAGAAAAATACATACAGGTGAACTTATGGCCTCTCCTTAAAAAATTGAGAGCCAAGGTGGATGCCTGGAACAAGCTACATTTGTCAGTTGTTGGAAGGGTTAATTTACTAAAGATGGTAGTAATGCCTAAACTCCTATACATACTGCACAATGCCCCTGTTTGTATTTCAAGGAAAAGATTTAAAGGGATAAACTCGCTGTTTAGGGACCTGGTGTGGGGTAAAAAGCAGCCTAGGGTGCGATTAGAGACTTTACAAAGGCCGAAGGATGAGGGGGGTCTAGCAATCCCAAATCCGGAATTGTATTATATAGCGGCGCAATGTCAACACCTCAGGGGTTGGTCTGATCGAGAGAAAGATGGGGGCATTAAAGAAGTACTGGAATACATAGTGGGTAGAAGTCCATTGGTAATGGGACTAGAGGATGGTGCGGTGGGGCTCCTGGGTAGAACATCTCCTACAATGGCACTTATAAATAAGACCTGGGATAGGCTGAAAAGGGTGAGAGGGGTGACCCGGTTAACTAAGTTTACACCTATCTGAGATAACAGTAATCTCTCGGAGATTCAGAAAATGGGGAATATTGAGGAGTGGAGACGCAAGGGTGTAATATACATGCATCAGATATTGGACGGAGGAATTGTGAAATCGTTCCCGCAGTTACAGAGTGAGTTTCAGTTACCGGCGTCCGGCTGGCTCCACTACAGTCAATTAAAACATGCGATTGCAGCCCAAGCGGCTAAACAAAGTGTGGCCATACAGACTGACCTGGTACCGGAGTATGTGTGTAAGGGCGGAGGAAGCACTAAAGGGATTATTTCTGGCACGTATAAAGATATACTACATACCTTTCTTTTAGACTACCCAATTAAAACTAAATCTAAATGGGAGGAGGAAGTTGGGCCGATAACGGAGGAGGTGTGGGAGAGTATCTTAGAGTATGTCCCTAAACTTTCCATGAGCGAACCGGCCAGACTGTCTCACCTATACGTGATTCACCGGGTATATAGGTCTCCTTTACTGATGTTTAAAATGGGGTTGAAAAGGAATTCGGAGTGTCCAAGGTGTCAGGGATCTGACGCAGGTATTTTTCACATGATGTGGTCTTGTCCGAGACTGGTCTCCTTTTGGACTAGGGTTATCCACAAGATAGGAAGAACATATGGGTGTGTCCTCCCCAGGGAACCAGTGATATGCCTATTGGGATATGTTGAGGAGCTTGGGGTGGAAAATACTATGAAAATTGCCATTGCTAGGCTGCTATATGCGGCAAGGTCCTGATCGCCAGGTCCTGGATTAAAAAAGATCCCCCCGACCAGGGGAGAGTACATTAAAAGGTTGAAATGTATTCTTCAGCTGGAACAGGGAGTGTATGAAAGAAGGGGGAATGTTAAAATGTTTGAGAAGCTATGGTCTCCTTGGCTGCAATGCGGATAGGATGAGTGATTGACCAGTAAACTGATATGGGACCGTTATAGCCGTCTGAGACCTCTGATGTGTGTGTTTTGTTTTATTTGTGTTACTAGTTGTTCCTCCTGCACATAGGGGTGAACGGGATGGTTGCTATACTGCAGTTGGAGGGTATTATAAGTGTGTACTATATGGGATGTAGTATCGGGGAGAAGTGTTGCTGCCGGGGTGGGGGAGGGGGCGGGAGGGGGAGTTAAAGGTGTAATAGATGTGATAAATTTAATTTGGATGCCGATTTGTTATTCTGTTGTATGTATTCTGTTTTAATAAAAAAGTATCTGATTTAAAAAAAAAAAAATGATATAAGATGCATGTTATACAAGCGTACAGCACTTTATTATAGTAATAGTATTCCTTTTACATTTGCACCAAATTAATACTGCTATAACTTCTACCATAATTGCTGCATAAACAAGCGGCCATATGGCTGGACTCCCAAGCGAGATCCACTTTAGATTATCACCAGCAGGAAAGACCAGCAAGGGGAAGGAAGAAATAGCCGCACCCATGAGGTGATTGGGAGGTAAAATAAACAAATAGAAACACTTGCTAGCCTAAAGACTTAGCAAGGGTAAAAGACAATAAACACATTTGACAAAGAGTGAACCTACTCAGTGGAAAAGGAAGCTGACCACAAAACACAGACTCACCGGAGTGGATCCCTAGACATAACAGGTCTCATTTGACCAAAGCACCTTCTTCCACATACTGGCTGTGGGAGAAGGGGCTTTTGGTGACAAATGCAAAGCACTATGTGTGGCGGAAAAATAACACTGCACATCACCCTGAAAACACCATCCCCTCCATCACATATGGTGGTGGCAGCATCCTGCTGTGGGGAGGCTTTTCTTCAGCAGGGGCAGGGAAGCTGGTCAGCGGTGATGGGAAGATGGATGGCGCTTAATACAGGGTAATCCCAGAGGAAAAACGGTGTAATGCCTGCCTGGATCAACAGACTCAGATGGGATGTAATGAACAGGCTAGAGGGAAGCCACTCACCAAGCATGACTCCCAGAACCCTCAAACCCTTTAACCCCTATACAGGGATTTAGAATTACACAGGGCCCTGGAGATCACTACCTGTGGAAGGCTGCAGTCCGATGAGAGTAGTCGTCAGGTAGGGTCAAACCAGGAATAGCAGAACAGGGACAGAATCGTGAAGCAAGGACGTAATCAGAAAACGTAGCCGAGGTCAAATCCGGATTGGGCAGCGAGGTACAAAAACAGCAGGCAGAAGGGTAGTCCGAAAACACGTAGAAGTCAGCACACAGCTATCACTAAACAGAATAGGGCGGATCAGGAGCCAGGAAATCAGAACTATCTCTGGCAGAGGTCAGCAGACAGGAGGGGAACTAAGAAGGGTGTGGTGTCTTCCCATTGGCTGTAGCTGAACGCTGGCAACTTCAGCTGGAAGACACACGCCACCCACAGTCAACCAGTGGTACTGTGGCGCCCCTGAGGCTTCCGTCGCCACAGGTCATTGCACCCCATCTGCGGTGTGATGCCCCATTCTGGGAGAGGAAGAGGGTGAACTCCGGTTTCCTGGTAAATTCACACTACACCCATTGCTAGGGACACACAGGACCAGGGAAAGTGGCAGGCAACCCTCCCATGCTGCATGCTGAGAGGGGCTGTAAGACCCATCCCTGCTCCCATAGGGTGGTAGCTTAGCAACTGGGGAGGTGGGAGGAGCCACCAGAGAGCAGACAGAGACAGGAAGGTGAAGTTTAGTCAGTTCGCTCAGGGAGTGGGAGAGTGAGGAGTGAGCATGTAG
This sequence comes from Anomaloglossus baeobatrachus, assembly GCF_048569485.1. Classification (NCBI taxonomy): domain Eukaryota; kingdom Metazoa; phylum Chordata; class Amphibia; order Anura; family Aromobatidae; genus Anomaloglossus; species Anomaloglossus baeobatrachus. The sequence goes on along the minus strand of NC_134354.1, from coordinate 37,269,159 downwards.
GACGAGAAGAGAAGAAGGAGTCGCAGGGCCACGGGTAGTCCTGTAAGGTGCCACGAGCAGTCCTTGTTGGGTACCGCTGCCGAGGGCCCAGAGGCGCTACGGGTAGCTGCAGGCTGCGGTGGCCCGTTCCACAGTGACATCGGTGGAGCGACTAGCTGCGACAGGGGGACGGTCCCTAGACACTGAAGGAGTGAAAAGACAGTCTCCAGACAGTAAAAACCGAGGCCCAGGGAATTGCAAGCTCCCAGGGCCAGAACCCATAGCAGATCTTCAGAAAAGGGGAAATCAGCCGACAGGTGACCCCCCAGCCTGGAGGCTGTAATGGAGGCCAAGCCAAGTCCATCTACCTAAGGCAAGGCTAGTGAAGTCAGCAGAAAAAGGGACACTAAAGAGAGGGAACCGGATTTCACGCTCGGAATCACCCAGAAGGCGGAGGTCCCTGACAGTGGTCCCAGCAGTCTGAGGGTCCTTGCAAGTGTGACAGAAACAGTGAGTAAAAGAACTGGAACTGCACCTTGGACTCGTCTCTGTTATTCCACCTACATAGACACTTACAAGCACCAACTGTGCCCCGGGCATTGCTCCACCTGTGGGGAGCAGTACCAACACTGCTGCCATAACATCATCCCGGAGGCCTCACACAGCAGCGGCGGCTTAATAGCCGCATACCACAGGTGGCGTCACGAACACCCTTTAACAACCAAGCCACACATTCAACTGACACCCACCAGGGCCACGGAGCCGGGCCCAGCCACCACTGACTACCACCGGACTAGTCCGGCCCGGCACCGGGTGTCCCATAGCCCTGGGGTGGGCGAGTCAACTTTTGGCGTCACGAACAGGATTTCGTGCCCGGTCTAACCGGGTACTGTGCGCCTGAAGAACTGTGTACTTTGTCGAGAAACCGCCGCCATTAGCGCTGCTGAAAGCGGGAAGAAGGGGGGCGTGCAAGAAGAAAGGGCGCGAAGAGAAGCCCCGCCCCCTTGTCCAAGAAAAGCGCGCGAAGCGGTGTCCGCCATAGAAAGCGAAAGAAAAAGAAGTGGTGACCAAATAAGCTGGCCGGCTGGCAGAAACAGCTTAACGACCGATCAACCGATAAAGAAAAAGAAAATGTACCTGATACTAAGCGGAGCGGTACCGGCCGTGATGGGCTGGGCGCCAGTCTGGCGCCAGTTGCTAGTACAGCCTCCGGCCCCGCCTCCAAGAAGGAAAAGGGAGCAGCCGAGTGGCGTGGTCGAGCACTCGAGCAGTGTTCCAGGCAGCATCTCCCAGGCCGGAAGCATGGCGGAGGAGCTGCAGCGAGGTGCCCCAGGAGCCGGAGGAGAGGACCCCGAGCTGGACCTGCTGAGAGAGGAAGTGCGAGCCCTGACCCGGAGGCTGAGCAGCGTGGGAGTGGAAGCGGACCGGTGGAGAGGGGCACCGCTGATACCGGAAGGCCTGGGCCGGTGGATGGACGCCGCGGAGCAGCAAAAGGGTGAGAAAACTGAAACCCCGATCCGTCCGGACCCATGGCCCCGCCACGCGCCCCTGACCAGTCACTTCACCGACCCTCTGGCCTCCCCCGCCGGACCCGCGGAAGCCCGATGGAGCACCGGAGGCCCGCCTGAGACCCCCGCGGACGGAGCTTGGGGTGGGATGACCCCCGAACCGCTAGTGGGCCCCCTGCCGAGTCCCCCTGTGAACCTCCTGGGAATGGCATCCCCGGGAGTGAACTGGGACGCGGCGCCCATAGAGACCAGGGGACTGCAGCGGCCGCTGCGCCCCAAGGAAACTCCCCTGGCCAATGAGCTGACGTGCCAAAGGCTGGTGGTCGAGTACCAGCAGGAGCGGGAACTCCGGGAAGAGAAAAGGAGGGCCCGGGAAGTCGCCAATCTGGCCTCCAAGGAAGAGGTCAGGAAGGCCCTGAAGGGAGCTGAGTGCCCAGTAAAACGGGGCACTGTAGTCGATTTCCGGCAGAAAGGTGGCTGGGGCTTCATCCGGGAGCCTGGCCTGGGCAAGGACGTGTTTGTAGCACGGAGAGACATTGAGGAACACCTGCCCAGAGGCCACCCAGGCCGCGACGCCAAGCTGGGTGATGAAGTGGAGTATACCCGGCTGATGGGGGACCGCGGGTGGTATGCGCTGCATGTGCGCATTGTGCAGGAAGCAGCGGCCCCAGCAGAGCCAGAGTGGCGCCGCACAGCACAAGAGCACAGCATCTCCCCAAGCAGCAGCGCCACCTCCAGACAGACTCAGGCCGCAGAACATTGCAGCCGGCCTGCAACAGTAACCCAGGAGACGCAGACCAGGATCTCCATGGCGCGTGTGATGCAGGGCGCCCGGCCAAAGCAGGGCCCCAGAGACCACAGCAATAGCCCCCTGCAGACAAGCAGCCCCCTGCAGCAGCGCCGTGCAACGCCTACCGGCAGCCCCACTCCAACCCAGGCTGCGGGACAGCGCAGAAGGTCAGGGACCAGTGCCCAAGGGACCCAGACGATGATCTCATCAGTGGACCTGCTGCCAAGAGCCGTGCCGAAGTGGGATCCTGACATCTAGAGAACAAAGAAGATGAAGAGCTGCCGAACTGTACATAGCCCCTAATTCTTTTTGAAGAAGTCCCTTGTGTTTTGCCCCTTATTCTTTGCGAAGACGTCACCCCCCCATGTTAAGTGCTACCGGGCCACTGAACTGGAATGTGGGCCCCGGTGAATGTTTAGGTGTCATGTCGTACCAGGCCACTGGACTTAGTGGCTGGTGTGTGGTGTATGTGTTTTCTGTCCTACCAGACCATTGGACTTAATGGCTGGTATGTTGTTGATATGTCTGATGCAACCAGGCCATTGGACTTAATGGCTGGTCGAAGATGTTACTTTGTTTGTTTGAAACGAACTGACGGGCTACTGGACTTGTAGTAGCCAAGAATGTAATTAGTTGCACCCGTTGTGCCCCCTACCAGAATTATGGGGGATTTGCCTGAACCGTGCAACGGACTGGAAGTGCACACTTAGAGTTTTCTTTATAAGAAGTTTGCAACGTTCATGATATGTGCCTCCCATAAAGGGAAGAAATGTTTTACTGTTTATGTTATTGCATACAAAAATGTTTTTGCAGTGTCTCCCATTTGTTTTTGTTGTTTTTCAGCCCGAGGACGTGCTGGGATTTGCTGTGGGGGAGTGTGGCGCCCCTGAGGCTTCCGTCGCCACAGGTCATTGCACCCCATCTGCGGTGTGATGCCCCATTCAGGGAGAGGAAGAGGGTGAACTCCGGTTTCCTGGTAAATTCACACTACACCCATTGCTAGGGACACACAGGACCAGGGAAAGTGGCAGGCAACCCTCCCATGCTGCATGCTGAGAGGGGCTGTAAGACCCATCCCTGCTCCCATAGGGTGGTAGCTTAGCAACTGGGGAGGTGGGAGGAGCCACCAGAGAGCAGACAGAGACAGGAAGGTGAAGTTTAGTCAGTTCGCTCAGGGAGTGGGAGAGTGAGGAGTGAGCATGTAGGACGAGAAGAGAAGAAGGAGTCGCAGGGCCACGGGTAGTCCTGTAAGGTGCCACGAGCAGTCCTTGTTGGGTACCGCTGCCGAGGGCCCAGAGGCGCTACGGGTAGCTGCAGGCTGCGGTGGCCCGTTCCACAGTGACATCGGTGGAGCGACTAGCTGCGACAGGGGGACGGTGCCTAGACACTGAAGGAGTGAAAAGACAGTCTCCAGACAGTAAAAACCGAGGCCCAGGGAATTGCAAGCTCCCAGGGCCAGAACCCAGAGCAGATCTTCAGAAAAGGGGAAATCAGCCGACAGGTGACCCCCCAGCCTGGAGGCTGTAATGGAGGCCAAGCCAAGTCCATCTACCTAAGGCAAGGCTAGTGAAGTCAGCAGAAAAAGGGACACTAAAGAGAGGGAACCGGATTTCACGCTCGGAATCACCCAGAAGGCGGAGGTCCCTGACAGTGGTCCCAGCAGTCTGAGGGTCCTTGCAAGTGTGACAGAAACAGTGAGTAAAAGAACTGGAACTGCACCTTGGACTCGTCTCTGTTATTCCACCTACATAGACACTTACAAGCACCAACTGTGCCCCGGGCATTGCTCCACCTGTGGGGAGCAGTACCAACACTGCTGCCATAACATCATCCCGGAGGCCTCACACAGCAGCGGCGGCTTAATAGCCGCATACCACAGGTGGCGTCACGAACACCCTTTAACAACCAAGCCACACATTCAACTGACACCCACCAGGGCCACGGAGCCGGGCCCAGCCACCACTGACTACCACCGGACTAGTCCGGCCCGGCACCGGGTGTCCCATAGCCCTGGGGTGGGCGAGTCAGTACTTTTTATCATTATATCATTATTACCTTTTAAAAGGCTAGGAAAAAGGATATAGCCAAGGGTGTTGCCTTTTTTAGCTACTATTCTATGGCCATTATGTAAGATTTTACTTAATATGGCATCTTGATATAGTACAGGTATATTTTTATTAATTTTCTTGATTTAATTATATTGACTACTGTATGGGATAATAAAAGCGGGAATATTATTGTCACATTTTTTATTTCTAGAACTGTTGTTACACCTTTCAAGTACAAGTGCATCTCAATAAATTAGAATATCCTCAAAAAGGTAATTTATTTCAGTAATGCAATACAAAAAGTGAAACGCAAATATTATATAGAGTCGTTACACACAGAGGGATCTATTCCTATATATTATATAGAGTCATTACACACAAACGAATTTATTTCATGTGTTTATTATATGTTATATAGTGTCATTAAACACAGAGGGATCTATTCCTATACACCGTGTGCAGAATTATTAGGCAAGTTGTATTTTAGAGGATTTTTTTCATTATTGATCAACAACTATGTTCTCAATCAACCCAAAAGACTCATAAATATCAAAGCTTAATATTTTTGGAAATTGGAGTGGGTTTTTTTTAGATTTGGCTATCTTAGGAGGATATCTGTTTGTGCAGGTAACTATTACTGTGCAGAATTATTAGGCAACTTAATAAAAACCAAATGTATTTCCATCTCACTTGTTTATTTTAACCAGGTAAACCAATATAAATGCAAAAAATTTAGAAATAAACATTTCTGACATGCAAAAACAAAATCCCCAAAATTTAGTGACCAATATAGCCACCTTTCTTTATGATGACACTCAGCAGCCGACCATCCATAGACTCTGTCAGTTGCTTGATCTGTTTACGATCAACATTACGTTCAGCAGCCACCACAGCCTCCCAGACACTGTTCCGAGAGGTGTACTGTTTTCCCTCTCTGTATAGCTCACATTTTATGAGGGACCACATGTTCTCTATGGGGTTCAGATCAGGTGAACAAGGGGGCCATGTCATTATTTTTTCATCTTTTAGACCTTTACTGGCCAGCCACGCTGTGGAGTAGTTGGATGCATGTGATGGAGCATTGTCCTGTATGAAAAGCATGTTTTTCTTGAACGATACCGACTTTTTCCTGTACAACTGCTTGAAGAAGTTGTCTTCCAGAAACTGGCAGTAGGTCTGGGAGTTGAGCTTCACTCCATCCTCAACCCGACAAGGTCCCACAAGTTCATCTTTGATGATAAGAGCCCATACCAGTACCCCACCTCCACCTTGCTGGCGTCTGAGTCGGAGTGGAGCTCTCTGTCCTTTACTGATCCAGCCTCTGGCCCATCCATCTGGCCCATCAAGAGTCACTCTCATTTCATCAGTCCATAAAACCTTTGGAAAATCAGTCTTAAGATATTTCTTGGCCCAGTCTTGACGTTTTATCTTATGTTTCTTGTTCAAAGGTGGTCATTTTTCAGCCTTCCTTACCTTGGCCATTTCCCTGAGTATGGCACACCTTGTGCTTTTTGATACCCCAGTAACTTTGCAGCTCTGAAATATGGCCAAACTGGTGGCAAATGGCATCTTGGCAGCTTCACGCTTGATTGGGTGGCACGGTGGCTCTGTGGTTAGCACTGAAGTCTTGCAGCGCTGGGGTCCTGGGTTCAAATCCCACCAAGGACACCATCTGCATGGACTTTGTATGTTCTCCCCGTGTTTGCATGGGTTTTCTCCAGGTTCTGCCGGTTTCCTCCCACGCTCCAAAGACATACAGATAAGGACCTTAGATTATGAGCCCCAATGGGGACAGCATTGCCAATGTATGTAAAGCGCTGTGGAATTAATAGCGCTATATAAATGAATAGAATTATTGCTTATTATTTATCTCAATTCATGGGCAGTTATTTTGTGCCTTTTTTGCCCAACACCCTTTTTGCGACCCTGTTGGCTATTTGCCATGAAACGCTTGATTGTTCGGTGATCAAGCTTCAAAAGTTTGGCAATTTCAAGACTGCTGCATCCCTCTGCAACACATCTCACAATTTTGGACTTTTCAGAGCCTGTCAAATCTCTCTTCTGACCCATTTTGCCAAAGTAAAGGAAGTTGCCTAATAATTAAGCACCCCTTATATAGGGTGTTGATGTCATTACACCACACCCCTCCTCATTACAGAGATGCATATCACCTGATTTACTTAATTGGTAGTTGGCTCTCAAGCCTATACAGCTTGGAGTAGGACAACATGTATAAAAATTATCATGTGATCAAAGTACTCATTTGCCTAATAATTCTGCACACAGTGTATATTTTATAAAGTCATTACACACAGAGGGATCTATTTAAAGCGTGTCTTATATATTATATAGAGTCATTACACACAGAGACATCTTTTACAAGTGTTTAATATATTATATAGAGTCATTACACACAGATGGATCTATTTCTATATAATACTAGCTGTACTACCGGCTTCGCCCGGGTTAATAACTGCTGTTAACAAAATAGAATGTATTAACAAAAATGTATTCTGCACACAAAAAACACAAAACAAATAGATATAAATGTAATTATAATGTCTGTCTCCCCCTCTGTATATATCTCTCTGTCTCTCACTATCTTTGTCTGTCTGTCTCTTTCCCTGTCTGTCTCAACTTCTTTCCCTGTCTGTCTATCTATCTCTGTCACTTTCCCTGTCTGTCTCTTTCCCTGTCTGTTTCTTTCCCTCTTTTTCCCTGTCTGTCTCTTTCCCTCTTTCCCTCTGTCTCTTTCCCTGTGTCTGTCTCTTTGTCTGTCTCTTTACCTGTTTTTGTCTGTCTCTTACCCTGTCTGTCTCTTTCCCTATCTTTCCTTGTCTGTCTGTTTCCCTGTGTCTGTCTCTTTGTGTGTGTCTGTCTCTCTACCTGCCTGTCTCTGTCTCCTAACCTGTCTCTTTCTTTACCTCTCTTTCCCTGTCTGTCTCTTTCCCTGTCAGTCTGTCTCTTTGTCTGTGTCTGTCTCTTTGTGTCTGTCTCTTACCCTATCTATGTCTGTTTCTTACCCTGTCTGTGCCTGCCTCTTTCCCTGTCTGTGTCTGTCTCTTTCCCTGGCTGCATTGTGACACGCCAACATTCCATATAAGGGCGTGGCTGCGCATTCTGAAGTTCTGGCTGCACTGTGGCTCCCAGCTCCATTTGCTTTAATGGAGGCAGGTATTTGGCGAATAACTGTAAAGTGCAGGGTTAAAATTTCCCCTCAAAACATAGCCTATGACGCTCTCGGGGTCCAGACGTGTGAGTGTGCAAAATTTTGTGGCTGTAGCTGCGACGGTGCAGATGCCAATCCCGGACACACACACACGCACACATACACACATTCAGCTTTATATATCAGATAAAGAGTCATTACACACAGAGGGTTCTATTTCACTAGGTTTTTTCTGTTAATGTTGATGATTATGGCTCACAGCCAAAGAAAACCCAAAAGTCATTAACTCAGAAAATAAGAATATTATATAAAACCAACTGAAAACATTATTTTAAACTCAGAAATGTTGGCGCCAACTGAAAAGTCTGTACAGTAAATGCCTCAATACTTGGTCGGGGCTCCTTTCCTTCTGCATGAATTACTGCATCAATGCTGCAATGTGGCATGGAAGGGATCAGCCAGTGGCACTGCTGAGGGGTTATGGAAGCCCAGGTTGGTTTGATAGCCGCCTTCAGCTCATCTGCATTGTTGGCTCTGCTGTCTCTCATAGATTCTCTATGGGGTTTAGGTCAGGCGAGTTTGCTGGCCAATCAAGCACAGTGATACTGTAGTTAGTAAACCAGGTATTGGTACTTTTGTAAGACCAAAAATGAATATTTATAGAAAGATTCTCACATTACTAGTGCAACTGACTGAAAAATAAATCTTCCTCTAAAATAGATACTTTATTCGTCAATTCGTTTAAAATCCAAAACAAACAAACATAACACATATACAGTGTTTGTGTGAAAAGTGCACACGGCGTAATATATGTATCCAGGGGTTGACGGGACTGAAGGTACAGTGATTTATTGATAGCTGCTTATAGCTTATTTACTAGCAGAATAGGGGAGAAGATAAGAAGATACTATCCCTTCAGTGAGCCCTTTCTAACAATGGGGCTTTAAGCACCCCAAATGTATGGTGCCCCCATTCCATGGTGGCTGTCCCTTAATTTCCCTGCCTACCTGGAATGATTACCCTTCACCAACCATCAAAGAAATGTGCTCAGTGCAAACAATTAATGATGCACACTAGGTACACTCATACCGAAAAGAGGGTACAGACTCCGTACGCAGAGGTGTATCTAGGCTTTCCAGCACCTGAGGCAAGAATTCAGTTTGCCCCCCCAACCAAGCAATTTGGGTGGTCGTCATGTGACCAGTCACTCATGTGATTTGCACACTTACAGTCACGTAGTAGCGAGCTTCTCTTAATAATTCTCTCAATGTTCAATGAGAAACGTATGCAGAAAAGCTAATTGTCAGATGCAAGTATGAAAATCACATATGAGTGGAGTGGTCATGTGGTGACCAGCGAGCAGAGCTGAATTGTGACAGTGGGTATATTACACGCTGTTAGAACTGAGGATACTACACTACTTAATTTTGTAATTAAAGGGATTGTCCAGATTAGAGAAGTCTGCAGTGACTCTATTCGTGACTTCAGGCTTCTGAATTCTTACAACCCATGCTCTGCACTTTTAGGATTCTCCGGTGCCAGTGACGAGAATGGACGATTATGTGAGCACAAGTATGAAATTTGTAGACTTCTGGCCATATTCTAGTTTGATGTGTCCAGCCTCAGTCAATTCATTTTCTTTGAGCATGTCTGTTCAGCACGTGACCACATCTATGTAAATCGCATACTTGCAGCTTCGTAACCTCCCACTGTCACCGCCGGCATCGGAGAATCCTGACAGCATGCAGTGTGCACACTGTGAGAATTCAGAAGTCTGCAGTCACATAGATTGACACACAGAGTGACTGCAGGCTCATCACAAACTTGGACAACCCTTTTAATGTTCTTAACAACATAAATAAAAACATGGTAACCCTTAACTTGTCAGACGGTACAAAACTTTATTAAAGAGATTGTCCACTACTTTAAGACTGAAGGCCTTTCCTTAGGATAGATCACCAATGTCTGATTGGTCAGGATCCGGCACCTGGCACCCCCGCCAATCGCCTGTTCTAGGTGCCGTGCCGGTGGTGGCAGGTGGCCGGAAGTGCTCAGTTCTGGATCTTCTCCATCTTCTGATAGTGGCACCAGGTTCCTATTAAAATAAATGAGGCGGATGTGCAGTGCCCGGCCGCGGACACTATCAAAGGACGGAGCAGATCCAGAAATAGGAATTTCCGGCTGCCCGCACCAAGAACATCTGTTCAGTGGGGGTCCCACTGAGCTCACATCAGAAGCAATGCACACGTGGGACCAAGGCCTATTGATGGGACATAGTCAGTATCACAAATAAACATTTACATTCAGGTACCTTATAGATGATGTTACCTCTGAGTCGTTTCTTTCTATTCACCTTATCCTGATGCCATGATGACTTTTCACATTCACATCTCATCTCTGCAGATTTCCATCTTCTCCGGTCTTCTGCAGCACATCCCATCAGGATGCCCCTAAAATAGCAGAATGATTATAATACAGTCATGGCCAAAAGTTTTGAGAATGACACCAAAATTATATTTTCACATGATCTGTTGCCCTCTGGTTTTTAATTGTGTTTGTCTGATGTTTACATCACATACAGAAATATAATTGCAATCATATTATGAGTACCAAAAGGTTATATTGACAGCTAGAATGAGTTAATGCAGCAAGTCAATATTTGCAGTGTTGACCCTTCTTCTTCAGGACCTCTGCAATTCTCCCTGGCATGCTCTCAATCAACTTCTGGACCAAATCCTGACTGATCGCTGTCCCATCTTGCATAAGCAATGCTTGCATTTTGCCAGAATTTGTTGGTTTTTGTTTTCCACCCGTCTCTTGATGATTGCCCACAAGTTCTCAATGGGATTAAGATCGGGGGAGTTTCCAGGCCATGGACCCAAAATCTCTATGTTTTGTTCCATGAGCCATTTAGTGATCACCTTTGCTTTATGGCAAGGTGCTCCATCATGCTGGAAAAGGCATTGTTGGACGCCAAACTGCTCTTGGACAGTTGGGAGAAGTTGCTCTTGGAGGACATTCTGGTACCATTCTATATTCATGGCTGTGTTTTTAGGCAAGACTGTGAGTGAGCTGATTCCCTTGGCTGAAAAGCAACCCCACACACGAATCGTTTCAGGATGCTTAACAGTTGGCATGAGACAAGACTGGTGGTAGCGCTCACCTCTTCTTCTCCTAATAAGCTGTTTTCCAGATGTCCCAAACAATCGAAAAGGGGATTCATCTGAGAAAATGCCTTTACCCCAGTCCTCAGCAGTCCACTCCTTGTACCTTTTGCAGAATATCAGTCGGTCCCTGATGTTTTTTCTGGAGAGAAGTGGCTTCTTTGCTGCTCTCCTTGAAACCAGGCCTTGCTCAAGCAGTCTCCGACTCACAGTGCGTTTAGAAGCACTCACACCAGCCTGCTGCCATTGCTGAGCTAGCTCGGCACTGCTGGTAGTCCCATCCCGCAGCTGAAACAGTTTTAAGATACAGTCCTGGCATTTGCTGGTCCTTCTTGGGCGCCCTGGAGCCTTTTTGGCAACAATGGAAGCTCTCTCCTTGAAGTTCTTGATGATGCGATAGATTCTTGACTGAGGTGCAATCTTTGTAGCTGCGATACTCTTCCCTGTTAGGCCATTTTTGTGCAGAGCAATGATGGCTGCACGTGTTTCTTTAGAGATAACCATGGTTAACTGAAGAGAAACAATGATACCAAGCACCAGCCTCCTTTTAAAGTGTCCAGTGGTGTCATTATTACTTAATTATGACTGATTGATCGCCAGCCCTGTCCTCATCAACACCCACACCTGTGTTAATGGAACTGTTGAGGATAAAGAATTGAGTATCCAAAAATACTTAATTCAGCCATTTCATAGACTCAGGTATATAGTTTAGTAAGATGTAAACTAACACACATATCTATGCATGTCTTTGTTCTCATTTATTCTTTTACTAATACGTTTATATAAGTATATTGCATATTCAGTGTATTTTCCTTAGACTCAGTATATACTAGGATATATATATATATATATATATATATATAGCTTGAAGATGGCTGCTATTTCCTGTCCTACACCCAAGACAGATGGACAAAAGAAATTCCTGGAGCCTGGACTGACCAATCCAAGGGGGATATGCAGATCTCTCTACGTCATGAAGCCCTGACCTACGATACTTGATTGGACTAAAACTTTTGTTTACACCCCTTTTACTTCGTGGTCTAATTGTCCGAGAATAAAGATTTTCAGTCTTGCCTCAGCCTTGGTCGTGAGAGGAAGAGTTATAATTGATTCCAATTAATTATCATTCTTTTTCGCCGTGTACAAACGACATTTTAATTCGGAACAACGATCAGATCGAGGGATCACTTGTATCCCACAAACCTCAACAACTGGAGGCACTGCTGAGATACCGTAAGAAAGATTGGCCGAACTTCTATCTCGGATCCGAGGGATCGTTTCCTAGTACCCACAGGCCGCCGAAACAGGAGCTGATACTCAAAATCGCAGGTAAGTGTCATATATAATGTATATGAGTACTACCTGCGATTTCGGCGATTTGTGGCGAGAGGTATGATCCCTGAACTGAGGAAGGGGTTGACGCTATTGACCCTTAGCGGGCTTGAATCTTTCGCCGGTAGTTTAAGAACAAAGGGACGGAGCCAGACCCCATAGCGTCATAGGGTCCGTGTGTCATACGATCTGATCATTTGTTTTTTTTTTATTGCTTATTGTGAACGGTGTTTTTAGCTTCATAGATAGCTTGTAGATTCTACGCTCTGATTTAGTTTTCAAAGAGTTAATTGCCTGTAGTTTTTTCTTCTTCGCTGTGAACAAAGGAAAAAGGGGGGTCAGTGCCTCACTGGCTGCTTACACGGGACAGAGAGCGGGAGTTGTATTACGCGCTGTGTCTGCAGTCTCTTAGACAAAGAAAGCAGGGGGGGAAGTTAATCACCCACTGCCTGCATTTCTCCACTAAGAGGAAAGTTTGTGTGTGTTAGAAAGCAGGGGGGTTGATAGTGCCCACATAGACGCAGCCGCTGTCTTTGTTCTGTGGAGGAGAAGGGGGGTGGAAGAGGGAAGAGGCAGACACCGGGGGTTAAAACAGCGCAGCTCTTTGGAGAGAGGAGGGGTCAGTGGAGGTGGCTGCAGCCTTTGTATAGTACAGCAAGTTGTAATGATTTGAAAGAAAGACAAGTGTTATTTTGGCTTAAATTGGAACAGAACCTGACGGGTTTATGCATTTTTTGGTGTTTTCAGTTGAGTTATTTTCTTTTTGAACAGAAGTATGAGAACTAGCGATTCCCCTGTGTTGCGGATAACACAGCCACTGTTTGTTAGATATTGAATATTAAATATTCAATATTAAATATTGAGTGTTGAATATTGAATATTGGATAGATAATAGACGAGGCGGGAAGGGTTCTGTTAACTTAAAGTGGATTTAGCGTATTCCCCTGCGGTTCAGGTGCATGTCACTGTCTGCGTGGCAGACGAGGCGGGAAAGGAACTCACTTTAGTTGAGGTAAGGGTGCTGGAGTTAGCGGATTCTCCTGCGTATTAGACGCGAGTCACTGTCAGCGTGTTACAAACGCGGACGAGGCGAGAAAGGACTCCGTTGGAACGGCCGATCCAATTAAGTACTATGTATACTCTGTTCAGAAGGAGAACGGTTCTTCCGGAGGATGCCAAGAGCGCTAGTATTCTAGTTGGAAAACGAGAAGGGAAAAAATATACGAAAAATTGTAAGAAATTGTGTAAAATTGTTGGATTACCACCAGGTGGCAGGCTGCAGCCCAGTGTATGGAAGTCTATATTGACTGCCAATAAGGGGATACTTGAAGATAATAATCTGTTAGATACAGCAAGGGCTTGGTTTCGGACAGCTGCGGTGTTACAGAAAGAGGGCTGGCAGGAGATTGAAGTGGACCAAGGAGATGTTAAACTGTATGGTTATGTTTTAAGTGAAAAATCAAAGGTTCAAGTGATAGATTCACAAACCTCATTGCCGCCGTCTTACAATAGCTCCGCGGCCGATTCAGGCGTTGGTCCAGGTGGATGGATATGCCCTGTTTGTGATTGCCAAAATCCTGATTATTGTGGTGTTTGTTATAATTGTGGAGGACAAAGACCTCATTCACTGCCTGTTATAGCTTACAGTCCCACCCTTTACCCCCCTTTGCCTGTTGCTGTTTCTGACGTCACTAAATGTCTTCCTTCAACTGTGACCCATCGTGCTCCTTCTCTAGGAGCTGCTGTATCCGGTATTAACCAAACCCCTCCTTTGCATGCTGTAATGCAAACTAGTTTAGAGCCCTTAAAAGTAACGTCCCTGGCACCGCCCGTAGCTTCTGCCCCTCCCAGTACACCCATAGTGTCCCAACATGGCAATACTCCCGGAAGTCAGATGCCTGGAACTTCCTGTGGTGGCCATCTTGCTACACCTCATAAACCACAATTACTTTGTCCAGTCATCACCCCAGCCGGCACCTATTATAGCCCGGTGCCTGAACCCGGTTTGCTTTGTCCCAATCTTTCAGCATCCTCAGTGGCACCTCCAGTTTTGCAACCTCATAGGCCCCTACCACATACTACCCGTTCTGCACTGTCACATGAGCTTATTGATCTGGATCCACCCGGACAGGAGGGTGTTACTTATGCACAGGACGGTGTGGCTTATGATAATCCCCATACAGATGGAGGATCACAGGATTCATTTTCTACCATATCCGAGGAGTGGGACCCTGTCTTTCAGCGTTATTATGCCTGTGCCAATGGCACACTCCTCCTCTCAGTTGGAAAAGGAGACATCACTACCATGTCTGTAGAAGCCGTGGTTAATCCTGCCAATGGCCACCTGCACCACAGTGGTGGCCTAGGTGCTCGCATAGTCAAGGCTGGAGGCGAATCTATTCAACGTGATTCAGAAGCCCTAGTACGTACACAAGGCCCTGTCCAACCAGGACGTATTGCTATTACAGGCCCAGGCAACTTGCCCTGCAATCTAGTCATTCATGCAGTTGGCCCACTTTATGATTCCAATCAACATGACACCAGTTGCCGGATCCTCCGAGAGGCAGTCGAAGCAGCCATTCTACACGCTTCCCAGGCCTCTCAGGCCCAGATGCCTTTACGGTCAATAGCCTTGCCCGCCATTTCGGCTGGAATTTTCGGATTCCCTATCCGAGCTTGTGCAAACGAGATTGTTAAAACCATAATGCCCCTAATCCATGGCCAGATGTTGAATTTGCAAGAAATTCGTTTAGTCGGAAGTTTGGAAGCGACTGTTAAGGCACTCCAGGATGCCCTCCAAGGATATGTTCGCCCATCCAAACCCACTATTATCTCCAGGAAACTACCTATTATGGTTGAAGATGCAAGTGATGATCAAGTACCAGTCCGGACACAGAAAGTCATACTTGATAAGGATGACTCAGAACCCTTGATGTACATAAAGTTTACTCCTGGACAGGCAGCAACCTTAGTCTCCACACTGCCAGACCCAGAGGCCTAACCTATGCCATTTTACCGCCGTATCGTACAGATCCAGAAGATGTACGCAGCTACATGGCAAGATTTAATGTCATTGGCCCAAATTAAAGCAGGAGACTCTTATTGGCCAGTCATGGAAGGGGCCCTGAATGATTCTCGCCTGTCTTCTGAAGAAACCTGGCAATCCGGTGTCACTTTTTGTGAACAGTTGAAATCCTGGGCACAAGACCGTCTATCTGATCAAGCTACCAGCCTTAAGGATGTGACTCAAGATCAAGCGGAGTCAGTTGAAAAATACGCTTCCAGACTCACCCAGATGTTCGCAGACCTCGGATTCTCACAACAGATTAAACCACAGGCTCAGCTTTTGTCACAAGCCTTTGTCGCTGGCCTGAGGGAGGAGCTTAGGAACAATATAATGAAGACTCGCCCGGAAATTGAAAATGCTACCATGACAGATGCTATTATTATTGCAAAAAGCTTCCAGAAGAATATGAAACCCTCCAAGAAGGCGATGGTTGTCCTGGCGGAAGAGGACTCTGAGAACCCTCAATACGTTATGTCTAATGTATCACCATTTCCTACGCAAGTGTACCCTCCCGCTATCTATCAGACTACGGCCGAACATTCAACACAATTTCAAAACTACCCTGATCGGAGAGGATTCCGAGGCCCTTGTTTCCGATGCGGAAGGGATGGACATATCCAACGTGATTGTCGAACACCGTCCAATAGGTGCTATTCTCGGAATGTCGATAATCGGCAACCAAGAAGACAATACCCACCACTTGAACAAGGTGATCGAGCTCAGGCCCAACAAGAGCCACAATGATGGTCAGGCACGCCTGAACCTACCATGGCTTCTACCACAAGTGCCTTTTCTCCTTGCTCCGCAGTCACCCTACTGGTAGATGAGAACCCAATCAAATTCATGGTGGACACAGGTGCGGCCAAAACTGTTATTAGACAACAAGACTTAGCATTGTCAGTTCCTCTTCAGACACTTTTACTTGTGTTGGTGTAGATGGCACACCAACTAAAAACCAACTTACAGTGCCGGTCCCAATCGGTCCTTTCCCTGAAGTTTTGACCAGACTCCTGGTGTCGCCTACCTGTCCCATTAATCTTCTGGGTGCCGACCTCTTACACCGTTTCCGAGCCAACATCAATTTCGACTCCGATGGCATGACGGTAACTTTCTACAATCCCAATACACCGGAGGGAATTGAAGACGTGTGTATTGTCTCAGCATTGCCTATGATGCTCTTGTATCGAGACGATCCCTTGTATGGAATACCTGACAGTGTTATAGCTCTTATACCACAGTCTCTATGGTCAACGGGTCCCGAAGATGTTGGCCGTCTGCAAGTACCTCCCGTTATGGTGCGTCTTAAACCTGGGGCCCAGCTACCTCGAGTGCCGCAATATCCTCTGAAATCCATCCAGGAAGAATCACTCAAACTGCAAATATCAGCTCTCCTTGAAAACGGGGCCCTCATTCGCTGTGTTTCGCCATGCAATACGCCGTTGTTTCCTGTCAAAAAGAAGACATCTAAAGGAGAAGCTCCTAAGTTTCGGTTAGTGCAAGATTTGAGGGCCGTCAATGCTGCTACTCTGTTGGAAACCCCAGTGGTACCTAATCCACATACTCTTCTTGGACAGATCCCACCCTCAGCGACCGTTTTCACTGTCATTGATCTCGCCAACGCTTTCTTCAGTGTACCTCTACATCCAGACTGTCAATATTTGTTCGCTTTCACCTTCCAAAGAGGCCAGTATACATGGACAGTCATGCCACAAGGAGCACAAAACAGTCCCAATCAGTTCACTCAAGCAATGTCTATCATTCTCTCACCATGGCAGCAAGAGCATCCAGAAGTGGCTCTTTTACAGTATGTGGACGATCTACTCCTCTGTGCTGGGAGTGAACAAGACTGCTACGACTATTCCGTATCTTTGCTCCAGTTCCTTGCAGCCCAAAATTGTAAGGTCTCTAAGGCAAAGGTTCAGTAGTGCCAACCCAAAGTCGTATTCCTTGGTCATTGTATTTCACCAGGCTGTAAGCATCTTACGGAGGACAGGAAAGAGGCCATTGATGCTTTATCTTTTCCCAGGAATATCAAACAACTGCAAGCCTTCTTAGGCCTCATCACTTATTGCAGACAATGGATACCAGACGCTTCCAGGATCATGCAACCGTTGTACAATGCTGTCAAGACCAATCATATCACATATAACGACTCTCCTGAGGATTATGACAAACGAAATTGGGCTTTTGAGAAACTCAAAGACGCCATCTTAACAGCCCCAGCATTGGGCCTTCCGAACTATGCTTTGCCATTTACTCTTTTTCTTCATGAGATCGATGGCCATGCCTCTGGAGTGTTAACACAAGACCATGGCTCCAGAAAACGCCCAGTTGGATACTACTCTTGCAGACTTGACCCTGTGGCAAGGGCCTCGCCCACCTGTCTTCGTGCGGTCCATGCTGCACATCTTCTTCTTGACAAAACGGCCGACATTACCCTTGGCCACCCCACGGTGGTTCAAGCACCCCATGATTTGAAGGCGATTCTTGACCAGACTCAACCAAGACACCTGTCCGCCCAACGTCACCTTCGTCTTCAGTGCTCCCTACTACTTCCTGACAACGTTACTCTACAGCGATGTACTACCTTGAATCCCGCCACTCTTCTTCCGCTTTCTAGGGGGGACTACCCCATATGTCAGCATGAAGCCCATGAACGCTGCAGCTCCTGCGACATGGTTGACGTCCCTGTTTGCAGCCATGATTGCTTAAAGGAGATAGAAAAGGAAACTACTACACCTTGTCAAGTATCTGAAACACCTTTGCCAGATGCAGATCTTACTTTGTGGACAGATGGTTCTCGGTACGGGGATGGCGGCAAGTTCTACATGGGATTTGCTGTGACCACTCTGGATCAGCCAATTACATCGGGAGCCATACCATCCCACATGTCAGCACAAGAAGCGGAATTGGTAGCTCTCATCAAGGCATGTGAAGCGGCAGAAGGGAAAAGAGTCAACATCTATACTGACAGCAGGTATGCCTTTGGGGTTGTACACGATTTTGGACTGCTATGGTTGCACAGAGGACTCATTAACTCAACTGGAACTCCAGTGAAGAATGCGGTACTTGTCCAGAGACTGTTGCAGGCAGTTCAGATGCCCAGAGAAATAGCTGTCATGAAGGTCAGAGCGCATGGACGGCTGGACAGCCCAGAAGCACTTGGCAATCATTATGCTGATGAACTAGCGAAGACGGCAGCACGAGAGAAACCGGAAGAATTGGCGGATATTCTACTTATGGTAATAACCAGGACGGGGAAGGCTACACAGTCAGAAGACTCAGGCAATAAAGTGGGGAGGACTCCATATGATAAACTCATATCGGAACAGATCCATGCTCCATATGATGAGAGACAAGAATGGAAGAAGATGGGAGCCAAAGTGGATTGGAAACTTTGGAAGCTCGAGGGTCGAGTCTGTTTACCAAGAAGAATGTTCCCTGCAGTAGTAGCATGGGCCCATGGTTGTACGCACAGAGGGAAGAATCAAATGTTGGCACTCATCCAGAAGTTCTACTACGCACCAGGAATTTCCTCAGCAATATCCGCGTACACCAGAAGCTGCCAGACTTGCATAACATGTAATCCTGCACGAACAGAGAAGGCACCACAAAAACATCTGGCGAAGCCTCTTTATCCATTCCAAAGGATACAAGTGGACCACATCCAACTACCCAAAGTGGGGAAGTACGAGTATGTTTTGGTAGTTGTCGACATCTTTTCCAGTTGGCCCGAGGCCTACCCAGTAGTCAACATGACTGCAAGAGTCACAGCTAAACGGCTCATCACAGAAACCGTGTGCAGGTTTGGAATGCCAGAAGTCATCGAAATTGATCAAGGACCAGCCTTCACAGCTAACATTTACCAAGAACTGTGGAATATGCTTGGAGCAAGTCTCGGACTGCATACTCCGTATCATCCACAGAGCAGTGGGAAAGTGGAAAGGATGAACTCAACTCTGAAAACCAAACTGCTCAAGGCCTCACAAGACAGTGCACTGCCCTGGACAGAACTTCTCCCTATAGTCCTGTACCATGTCAGAAACACTCCTGTTGCAAAACATGGCCTAACCCCCTTTGAAATACTTTTTGGTTCCGTCCCCAGATTAGGGTCCTATTTCCCTCAAAATTTGTCTGACCACCATGACTCAGTTGTGCAGTTTGTTATTGAACTAGGTCGAGAGTTAACTAAAACACATGCAGCAGTTTTCTCTTCTCTTCCAGATCCTGACACAGATCTAGCCACCCACACATTGAAACCAGGAGAGTGGGTGGTGGTTAAAAAACACGTCAGGAAGAATTGTCTGGAGCCCAGATACGAAGGCCCGTTCCAGATAATCCTGGTGACTCCCACCTCCGTGAAACTCGAAGGCAGGACAACATGGATCCACGCCTCGCATTGCAGAAGGGTCGATCCACCAGAGCTGCACTGAGTGTCCTGCTTATACTTATCCTTTGCACAAAATCTGTGTGGTCTCAGGCCACTGTTACTAAAACAAATGATGTGGTTACGTTTTGGTACAATAGTTCGACACAAGTTGTCACTTTTACATTTGATTATTGTGATATCGTGAAATGTCAACTAGGACGGGCCCCCCAAGTGGGATGTCAGGCACACTTGAGACAGGGGCAACAGTACATATGTGTTACAGGAGGAGGATATGGAGACACATGTAGCTCATGGAAGGCTGTTGGGTGGAATACTGGTGAGAATTGGGGATACAAACCAAGTGTAGCCTTAAATAAACGGGATGAGAAGGGCAGATCTTTACTTACCAGGATGACACTCTCCCGTGTACCAGACACTAGAACATGTACTACAACGAATAACCAGTGTAACCCTTTAGTTCTCAACATAGAACACCCCCAACCACAGGATGAAGGTATATACCTTCTGGGTACACATATAAAGGGTGGACATAATGGTTGTACGCAGTTGGGAAAATTTAGGTTATTACAGATGACAAAAGTTCTACCAGTATTTCGAATGCTTACACATATTCAGACCTTTCACAGTATGGTAGCCATAGCTAATCCCACCATGGAAGATGTATATGCGGTCGAACAGGGTTATACAGACACTAACCTGTGGTTAGAATGGATGAAATATACAGTGCACCAAGCCAACAGGTCAGACTGTTATGTATGTGCAGGAGCTAGACCTCATTTAGGAACTGTCCCACTAAATTTAGATTACGAAGCTGAATTATGTCTTGTTAGTCTGTTTACAAATATGACTGAGGGAAATGCATGTGAAGAATGGAAAAAGAGATACCCGATAATAGCTAAGGCCTTCTCCCCTGGGAAAGGCATTACTATATACCCTGGCAACTATACCTGTTATAATGTGAGTGGTCAAGGGAGAGATATGGGTAGATTTCGAGATGGGTTCTGTGGATCCTATAGCAATCTCACCCGTGATCACTTAATTAACCAGGTACAGTCCGTGGCAGATGTGTTTTGGATTTGTGGGGATATGAAAATTCGATCACGAGTAGAAGGAAATTGGACGGGAGAATGCACTTTAGCTAAGGCACTTATGCCTATACACATAGCCCCCGCTGACCACACTGTCAAAGAAAATGACTTCATAGCACACATCAAAATCAACTTACGGACTCGACGAAGTGCCGATGATGACCGTACCAGTAGAAATACACCTAAAGGCTCTTTTGACCCACATGTTTACATTGATGCTATTGGAGTGCCTAGGGGGGTCCCTGACGAATATAAAGCTAGAGACCAAGTCAGGGCGGGGTTCGAATCCATTATCCCCATAATTACTGTAAATAAAAATGTAGACTGGATTAACTACATCTACTATAATCAGCAACGTTTTGTTAATTATACACATGACGCCTTACAGGGACTGGCAGAACAACTAGATCCGACTTCCATCATGGCTTATCAAAACAGAATGGCTTTGGATATGATCCTTGCAGAGAAAGGTGGAGTCTGTAAAATGGTGGGGGATGTTTGTTGCACATATATACCAGATAATACTGGAGTGGATGGGAAGGTCACCTTAGCTATAAAGAAACTTACTACACTGTCTGAAGAATTAAAGAAAAATTCAGGAGTGACCGACCCTTGGGGAGATTATTTTGGATGGACAAGTTCTTTTAAAGGCTGGTTGATCCAGATAGGGACCGCCTTAAGTATAGTATTAGTTATATTATTAGCCATTCTGGTTTGTGTAATTCCGTGTTTGAAGAAAATATTTTCCAAAACAGCTGAAGTAACATTAGGAAGGACCTTTCCTTTACTCGAAACAGAAGACCTAGATATGACAGACGACATGCCCATAAAGACCAACACGACCCTCTCCCCCAGTTACAAAACGATTCTGCTAGAATAAACTGTTAGAAGAGAGGAATTAGAGAACCTTGGGACATGGGAAAGTCCAACTACAAAGGGTGAGGACTCGCCTAGGAGTCCTTGGTCTCAAACCGGTGAAAAAAACCACTTCCCCTTTCCGCCCATGCCTCAACGTTCCGTTAGGCAGGTTTTCCGATAAGTCTTTCTACCTCTCTTCCTAAGGGAACACAGTACCCTTAGAATTTAGAAATGGCAGAAGTAAGTCTTTAGGGGGGACTGTTGAGGATAAAGAATTGAGTATCCAAAAATACTTAATTCAGCCATTTCATAGACTCAGGTATATAGTTTAGTAAGATGTAAACTAACACACATATCTATGCATGTCTTTGTTCTCTTTTATTCTTTTACTAATACGTTTATATAAGTATATTGCATATTCAGTGTATTTTCCTTAGACTCAGTATATACTAGGATATATATATATATATATATAGCTTGAAGATGGCTGCTATTTCCTGTCCTACACCCAAGACAGATGGACAAAAGAAATTCCTGGAGCCTGGACTGACCAATCCAAGGGGGATATGCAGATCTCTCTACGTCATGAAGCCCTGACCTACGATACTTGATTGGACTAAAACTTTTGTTTACACCCCTTTTACTTCGTGGTCTAATTGTCCGAGAATAAAGATTTTCAGTCTTGCCTCAGCCTTGGTCGTGAGAGGAAGAGTTATAATTGATTCCAATTAATTATCATTCTTTTTCGCCGTGCACAAACGACATTTTAATTCGGAACAACGATCAGATCGAGGGATCACTTGTATCCCACAAACCTCAACAGAACAATCACTAAAACAATGTTAGCTGCTCCTTTTAAGGCAGGAATGCAATGATGCTAAAATGTGTTTTGGGGGTTAAAGTTCATTTTCTTAGCCAATATTGACTTTGCAAGTAATTGCTGTTAAGCTGATTACTCTTTATGACATTCTGGAGTATATGCAAATTGCTATTAGAAAAACTTAAGCAGTAGACTTTGTAAAAATTAATATTTGTAGCATTCTCAAAACTTTTGGCCATGACTGTATTTCTATTTAAAAATATCTGCCCTACGCTGTGACCCAGAATAAATAATGGCCCCTCACTGTGTTCTCTGCACAAAATATGACCCACACACTGCCCCTCTTATCTTACATGCCCCACACACTCCCTCTCCTTT